>NC_056746.1:1225389588-1225474501 GCF_019279795.1 Protopterus annectens | reverse complement strand
TATCTGTAAGACATAATGATGTTGACAGGTCACATTTACACTGCTGTATTGGCATACTGCTGGACATACGTTGCTATGACATGTACAACATCTGCACAGTAATCTCTGTGATGCATCATGGCAGTGACATAGCCGACGTGTTGCCGTCACACCATTAAGCAGTGGGTCTCATATCATATCTGTGTGTCACCTCATCACACTGTACACGCACCATGTTGCTGTTAGCCTGCTGTGGACATGTGTACCTGCCTGCACCTGTGTCCATATCAGTTGGCACATGTCCCCATGTGACAACAGTTCTACTGTTCACCTGGATGCTGTGTATATGTCACTAGGCATCCTGTACATGGCCATTATGAACGTCAGTGGTGGCACTGCAGACATACACATGGACACCTGTACATGCATGTGTTGTGCCATGTACATCTACACAGCACTGTACGGGTGTTGGCCAACCTACCACGGCTCACCTGTGTTGCACATGTGATACACATGGGACAATGTGTAACCATGTGACATTAGCAGGAAAGGTCATGCATAGCATGTGTGCATGCACGTTGTCCACAGCAACACACAGCACCTGTAACACCACAGGGTGCATCACTGCCACATTACTGCTGTGGGCGGTTGATAGTGAAAGAGCCTTTTGTCCATCTCACCATGTAGGACTGTGATAGCACGTGCAGCCTTGCTGGGCAGGGCTGCATGGTATGGCAGGGTATGTCACATACATGGCACTGGGATGTGACCCACCTGGGGGGTACTGATATTGGCAGGGTGGCAGTCCATTCCATATGTCATTGCTATGTGTATATGGACATTACACATGTCTATCATCATGGTGTGGACACTGGCCTTCTGCAAGGTAGGCTGCACGCTGCTTGGTGGGGGTGTGTCTGGTGCATGCAGGTATCGCACATCCATGCATACACATTAACCCTGACAGGTGCTATGTGCTGTGATATTGTTCAACACAGTGCTGTATGTGCCCACACACTGCTATCCCGTGCACATGGATGATTGCCTGGCCTGACATGGGTGCCACATATGTCTACATCCAGTGCCTGCTGCCACCCCCATGTCAGCTGGTGCACCGCACAGCGCCATCCTCCCACGGGAACTTGGTGTTGGGCACAGCATAGGTATCCATGTATGGGGACAGGGATGTTCACATAGCAGGGGCACTGATGGTATCGTCGATCTGACCATACATGTATGACGCACCCCTCACACATACAGCCCATTCAGTATGTTGTTCGCAACACTGACACAGCTATACTGCTAGGCCAGGGACATTCCCAGACGTACATACACAGATGCACATCTGTCTGTGGCATGGGCTAAACTATTGGTGTGTTTCAGCACATAACGTGTTTGAGTGTGGCTGGCGCAGACCTACTGTGCACATGTCTACACAGTAAGCCTGTTCTACAGTGGCCAGCGGTGATGTGCTGTGCACATATCAAATCTGCACATTGTGTTGGTGTCTGTCTGTCCACGGGCCAGTGGTGGGACACACAGGGGTATTGGTGAACATATATGCATGCCACCCGGTACTGCTGTACTGCTAGCTTTTCGGGTGCTAATGTGTCATAGACATGCACACCTTACCCGGACAGGTGGTAGTGGGTTGCCACCAGTACCCATCTCCTCTTGTGGGTTGCTATCATCCAACACCCTCTTTGTATTGTATGTTCAGGCTATGCACCTGTGTGGGGCATGTGGGCATGCAATGCAGTACTGCGTGCCTTTGCACCCATCGCAGAACATGTCACACAGGTACACTGGCAGCCATACACTTCACAGCTTGATGACGGCACAACACATGTTGTACACATGTAACACATATCCTGTGGGACATGGTCAAATGTACAGGCATGTCCAACAGTCACGTACCACTGCTACCCCTACATGACGGCTATGCAAGACATGTGGCGGTACAGCAACTGTCACATGTACACGTGCAATGCCCCCCTCCTACATGACGTGGTACTGCCTGTGGGGCATATGCGTCTGCATCCATGCTATGGCCATGGATGACAGTTGTACATCGATATGTGCAACATACCTCATTTGGTGTTCTCATGTGTGCATGTTCAACATGTCTATGCATTGTTTGTGTCTGTCACACAGTCATTGTTGTACATGGTTTACATGCCAGCCATGGCGTACTGTGTGTGATTCCAGGTACTTCATTGGGATACCAGCATTGTACATTATCACGGCGTATTCCAGCCATCACATAGCCGTCCTAGCTGACACTGTTATCCAGCCAGTAGGAGGTGTTCCGCCATCTGCACATACATCACACAGTACGAGGGCGGCTGACACCCATTCTGGGGACTGGGTTCTGACCGCTGTGGATGTGTGTGATGCTGTCGATGACCATGACTGCACCTGATGGTCACATCTGGATGTGTAACATTCACAACACACACCTACCTTCACGTAGCAACACATCATCCACAACAATGGACATTCCTGCCAGAACACTGTGTGCAGTATGTCTGTATGACCACTGCAGGCACCACTGGTGGCCCCCAGCATGGCAGCCAACAGCACCAGTGTATATCCCATGTGACCATGGGTTACACCATTCACAACACACCTGTCTCAGATGACCCTGTTGTGGATCACAGTGCAGTTCCACACATCATGTTACACTATACATCATGCACTGATATGTTGCGGACGTGTGAATGGCTGTGCAACTCAACATATGCACACATGACACATCACCTGGTACAACATGTCTGTCTTACCACACATTATTGTGACCACCCTGTGATGGCATTGTACAGGCTACGTGGACTGGGACATGTGATGGCTCAAAGCTTTATTCACCCTCCGGGTGCGTGTCTAGCCAAGTGTACAGTAGGCAGTGGTCTGAACACAGGGATACTGTACATTGGCCCACTCTGTCACTGCAACTGTTGACTATGCTCATACTGTACTTATACAGGCAGGTGGTATCTGACCAGTATGACAGTCGTGGTCGACCACACTACTGTGGCACACATGACCTGCGGACATCTGCCTAGGGTGTGGAGCCCACATGTACATCTTCACATGCTATGCTGCCTCTGCGGCGGTGTCACATGTCTGTCTCCAGCAGGGCTGTAACAGGCAGGCACGGCATGCGGTAATGTGGGACAATGCTTGCACCTTCCACTGTGCTGCACACAAGCAAGGCACGCACACTAGTGCATGCCTCACATTTATCTGCGGTGCCTGGGACCTGCCTCCATGCTCTGCACAGCACACCTGCAAGTCCAGATTGTACACGGATCATACCTCCCAGGCACATACCTGGACTGCAACACACACAGGTGAGGGAATCCCACATCACACAATGTTTTGCACACATACTGTATATTTTCCAAACACAATGCATCGTAGGTGCTCCATGTTCGGATACCCATGTTTGTGACCGCTAGACACATTGTAACACGCAACAGAGATTACACTGTACACCACAGGTTACATGCTGGCTGTGTTGTCATACTGTACATTGGACCTCGGACAGCTGCTACTGCCATGTGCTGACAGCAACCCACACTTCCCTAGTATGGACTCCCATGTACCCACACATGCTTGGCCATGCACTCCACCTAGCTGGGTGACACATTACACAACACATACCATACCTACACTACCCTCAGCATGCACGATACCTCCATGTGTCTGCTGTGTTAAACCTGGGGATATCCCCCCTCTGGTAGATGAACATATATGCTTCACGGCCCTGCTAGCCACACCCTGGACACACACCCATCGCAGCATACATGGTACATGTGCTCTACAGCCGGTACTACTGACGTCTGCTGACGGGGGTTGTTAATGGCATGGCACCCCAGCAGATGGACAGTGTACGTGACTATGCTGACACATATCACAGTGCACTTCTGCAACATGTACACAATGGTAGGGACCATGCTATTCCACACAGAGACATGGCGGTACTGGCCTTTTCACAGACGCCACGGTGGTAGTCATGTTCCATGCACATCTGCTGTATGGGCACATGTGCAGGCTGTTGCATGGTGGGGATATTCACATGTGTGGGGTGCATCACTTGACAGCCATGGTGGGTCCTCGTGGCCCATCACATGCTCCAAGGCTAGCTACCTACACATGACTGCCACATTGCAGTGTGGGCCCTCAGGCAGTGTGGTGGTATGTCTGTGTTGTTTGGCTACATCCACATTCGATGTCGCGTACAACAGTCACCCAGGCATTGCTCACTGAGATAATGTTGGCAACATGCCAGGCAATGGTGTACCTACCAACAATACACACTCTCACTCACTACAGGGTTGCAATCCATACATGGACATCGCAGTGTCCCTGTGGACACATACATGGTACTGCCATGCACACGTTATGTCCTAGGACACTGTCCCAATGTCACCTTCCGATCTCCCTAGCTATGTCCCCCCAACCTGTTTGGTATGTGTCTCCACACCAGCCCACTGAATTAACTGCTAGCCTGTTGTTGGACATTGTGTACCTTGACCACCACACTACCGCATCTATCGCACTACACATGGGTGGTACTGCATTGCACGTGTGGGACTGCATTCGTACACCCATGACTAGACCATTCAGTATGGCACTGGGGCACGTCCTCACATACGTGCTTCACACACTCATTGATGACCTCCATGCCTTTACTGGCACCCTTGTTGGGCTTCTGTGTGCCACAGCACGCCACATACACATGCTGGCCACCTGTCATACCATTGCATGGGTGGTTGGTGTGGTACAGAGGGTAACAGATCAGACATTGTCCCCACATTGCCCTTCAGCACCATTCCACATTCTGGTATTGGCAATGTACACATCCACCGTCACATCATACCCTGTGTCTCAGGATGTTAGGCTATATGAATCCTGGACAGGACACACAGTGGTGCAAGCATATCATGCTACCTACTACATGTCAGGTACATGTGGCATTACACAGTCCTCAGTCATGGGGCCCCTCATGTTCACTATTTGCTTACATACACAACATGCTGTCACAGAGTACTGTCCATGCCTAGATATCCCACATCTACATACCTAGCACCATTGTAGCTCCACCAGCTCATACTGATAACAACCGTACAGGTGTCGGTGTGGCAGATACATCATGTGGGTGTCATTGCGTCAGGATACATCACACATGGTGCATGCACATCACCTTTGCATAGCAACAGTCATCCACTGGGTATCACATGGATACTGTCCCCATACATGCATATCACATTGTACATGGTTGCTGTACACACACATGCCCCACATGGTGCTGTGGTTGCCGTATTCCACTGTGGCATGGGTACACATCTGCAGGGCCACGCATATCTGTACTGTGTGTGTTGCTGGTACATAGGTAGCCATTGTACCTGTGCCATACACACATCTACACACAGGCAGGGTAACAATAATACATTCGTGGTGTACCTTCCACAACGGCTATGACTTTACATGGCACGGCATTATCATGCCATGATGTGTACCAGGCTCAGACAGTTTACATATGCGGATGACAGACGGGGAACACATCTGTACTCATCTGCGTACCACATACACAGGGGTGTCATCTACTCTGACATGGGCCATGTCCTCCGCATTACTGATGCATGTAGTACTCATACATGGCAATTGCAGTGGGCGGGGTGAATGGAGCACTCCTGCATATGTGCACACATGCCACATTGTATGGCCTTGGCTTCTGTGTTAATTCCGCAGACACAACACACACCATGCTGTGGAACATAGGTCCTGTGCACATCCCACAGGGACACACTGTGGCACTTTTCATGTGATAGCTCCCTTGCTGATAGGGTGACACATAGTCGTGGTACCACCACAGCAGCAGTACTGTGTAGACATGCAGTTGACATCCACCTCTGCTGTTCAGTGGACACTACCATGGGGAGGTGACACTACTGTGTACACTGCACATGTGTTTACACATGGACCTGCCGGACTTCATTGTTGCACACGTTGCACCTGCTACAAATCATTTGGACATGGTTACTTGGTGTTCCTTCCATTTCGGATGGCTATTCTGCTACTACTCTGTCCCCTATGTACAGGCCATATGTATCCTGTTAGTGTACATACCAATAGGCCATAACTCCATTATGCATGATATGCCTGTGATACTGTGTATGATGTCTGTCATATCCACCATGACAGCTTTACATTACACATAGTTGACATAGTAACCCCTACTGCGAGGCATACGTGCACGTCATGCGCACATTACGTATGACATCGACGGTATATGCCCATACACATGTGTGCTGTGACAGTATACATACATGTCCTATCCCCTGCTGTGGCACTTCCTTGTTGGACATCCACTGCCGGCATCGGCGTGGGGGGTGTCATTGTTCTGTGTTATGCCCCCCTGTGGCAGCCCTTGTGTTATCCCGGCTGTGTACATGATGTCCCACTGCTGTGCACACGGTGTCTACAGTCGTTGGTATGCTCAGCGGGATAGCACTACATAACCACCTTTCACCACTCTCTGCATTATGGACAAGTATCCTTACTTACAAACACCATTCACATACAGTGCAGCTTCATCATACACATCATGCGTTACACACCAGTACATATCGTGGGTTCTACATACCTTTACTGTGTTTCCTTCCGTTTTCTGTTGCATGTCTCGCTATTGCGTTGTCTCACTCTATACGTTTTTGATTTGTAGTTCGGTATGAGCATACGGTTTGAATATCCTAGGAGTCATCCTTATATCCGTCGTCACCTGCGACATGTGGGTTCATCACACCAATAGCTGTTCCTCGGTGTGTACTTGTGCGCATATAACCTGTGCATCTACTCCATTCGTACAGTACGCGTCGTAACTAGGGCATGGTTGCATTCCTCGCCTGGGCGTTGGTTATTTGCACTACCTTCGTGGAGATGGTCTGTATTGTGTTATGTTATGTGTAACTGCAGCCGCTATGTGTGGCGTCAGGTACATTTCGCAGTGGTGTTAGCCGTGGATTGTGTGTGTTGGGTATGGTATTATGTTCGACATGTGGGTGTCCCTGTCCTGGCGGCATCTGTCGATGGCGTTTTGAATTCGGATGTGTAACATAGCTCTTGTATTCCTTTAAACAACGGATGCAGGTATGTATCCGCTGCTGATAGTGTTTCCCACGCGAGATGTTGCGGTTATGCCGCTGTCATTGACTGCCTGTATGTTTGTGCTGCTATTGCGGCTTGTATCCCTTTGATATGTGCGATGGGGAATATCAGAGGTTGTGGATGACGGGTACGGGTTGTGGGCCTTGCATTTCTACATACACGGTATGCTTGTGTGTGCTCCATCCCTGCCTGGGAAGCTGGCAGTTACCTGTCTGTTGTTCTGGGAGTGTAGGTTGTGTTGATGTCGTCTGGTGTCGGTATCGCCTGCATGTGTGCTTCCTGCATGTATTCCTCCATCACATCGGTAGTATATCTGCGGTTGTTCGTGACGCGCCGACTATCCCTTGGCATTTTGTACCGGATATTTACAGTCATTGTGGTCCTGTACTTGGGACGGCCTGTATGCTAGTGGTTGCCACCTATTCGGGTGGCGATTGCTTGTTTGACACTTGTAGAACACACAGCGGTGTTTACGGGCCGACACGTAGCCACGATCAGTACCGGGTAGCACATGCGTATTTCCGGTACATGACTATTGCTGTGTAACGCTGTCGACGTATCGTTTTGCAGTTAACATATCGGTGTCATACATACGGTCATGATTTGTACATACGTCCTTTGCATTTCATGTTGGCTATATTCCTGTGGTACATTGTGGGACATTTTCACTTTGCATCGTTTTACGTCGCCACGCGCCTAGCCAGGGAGGGGCTCTCAGTACTACTTTGGGGGTACTGCTGTACATACGCCTGTGGTTCCTATACTGTATGCCTACACATGTTGTTCCACTCCGCCTGTCACATGGCACCAACATACACATTTTACAGTGGCACACACATTACACTCGCACAGCGGAACACACGACACCCTCACCGCACAATACATACACATACTGCGGCTGTCACGGGGGCGGTTGCACACAGTACCTGCGTGGCCCGCATCACCACCGGCGTTGTCTACCTCCACCCTCATATCCTCATAATATTACCCGCACATGTATTGTTACTGTAACGTGGCCTGGCGATCATCCCGACTCGCGATTATGCATTTAGGTAGGTTGACCTTTCCATGGGTGGCGGTTTCCTGTTCTGTCCACCCTCCCAGATACTCAGGTTGTCGTTCACTATCTTTACTATGTACAGATATCGTGTCTTACTTCTCTGTCACCTTGCATCCCTCTGATTCCCTGTCTTACCTGTTGTACTTTATATATGTGTATGTGTACATATATTTCTATGTGTGTAATGATATCTATCTCCATATCTGTATATGCACATATGTACATGTCTATATGTATACACCTTGCGGCGAACGTGGCAGCATACAGCAACGCCGTCTGCTGTAGGACCCGCGTACGGTTAAGGTGTTGGCGTTCCATGCCCGCTGGCTGTTGGGTGTGCAGTGTTTGGGTGCTGCCTATGTTGGAGTCACACATGGGACCACCCTTACGGTACACATTACGGGTGGCCATGTTTGTGTGCCGTCCATTTCACTGTGTGTGCAGGTAGGGAGGTGTCAGTCCATGGGGCCTACACTGTCAGAGTATGTGCTATACGCCTCTTTGCCAGGGCATAAGCATATTGGGTACGCCTCCGTCTGCCTACTGGGGCTGGCACAGTGTGTTCATGGTCCTGAACCCTCTGTGCCTGTGCTGGCCTTGGCAGTTGTGGTGGGCTTTGTTGCCCTTCACCATTATGTCCCTGCAGCAGCTGTTTCCGCAGGATCATATTATGTAGCATAGCACATACTATGAATATGTGGGCACATGTGCCTGGGGAGTACTGCAGGGCTCCACCGGATGTATCCAAGCACCGGAACCGTGATTTCAGCATCCCAAACACATGCTCTATGATTATTCTTGTTTGTGTGTGTGCCTCATTATGGCGTTCTTGCATGTGTGTGTGTGCATTTCTGATGGGAGTCATCATCCACGGCTCCAGTGCATAGCCAGCATCCCCCACAAGGTGGCCTTGTGTGATGTCCCCCCTGGCGAATACCTGATACAGCTGTGAGGCATGCCAGATATGGGAGTCGTGGTAGCTTCCAGGGCTGCCATCACACACATCCATGATAATGCCCTGCGCATTGCACATGACCTGGCAATTGATGGAGGGGAATCCCTTGCGGTTTATGTAGCGTCTACCCTGCTCCCCAGGTGGTGACTTGATTTGTATGTGCGTACAGTCTATCGCACCTAGTACCTCCGGGTATTGTGCCACACGGTGGAAGTGGCGCATATTCCTAGCCAACTCCTCCTGAGATCTGGGGAAGTATATATACTCATGGGCATGTCGTAACATGGCATCCAGAAACTGGTGTAGTACCCTGGATGCTGATGCCTGTGAGATGCCCATTATATCCCCGATTGGCCTTTGAAAGGTACCTGTAGCCAGTATTCGCAAGCTTACACATACCTTTGTGTCCACTGGGATGGGCTCCCCTCTGTTGTTTCTTGTTCTCAGGCATGGCCAGCACAGCTCCGCTATTTGCTGTAACGTGTCCCTGTCCACCCTGTAACGCTCTACTATCTCCAGGTCTTGTAGCCCCTGGTAGGTTACCCTTGGTCTGAACACTCTCCTTCTCCTCTGAGGCCTACGGTAGTTGTCGGCACCCTCCTGCGCAACTCCGTCTGTCTCTGACACATGCTGATGTATCACGGCCACGGCGGCACCCAACATATACATTTTAAAAGTTCCCCGTGTGTTTACACATAGAGTGCGGCGTTTGGGAATACACGGCTGTGTGTTGTGTGCATTCACACTTTATACTGTTGTGCTGTACACCCGGTGATGTCATAGGGTGCGTCTGTACGGCCGTATCTGTGGATTATCTTCCGTGTTTTACCATTGGCACTGCAACGCTGTTGCCTTTGGTGTTGCATTACACTTGCCTGCATTGGTTTAGCTTTAGACCTTACCTTACTAATTCTGCATGTTGCGCATACTATTTCCTGGATTGCATCCTGCAGAGCCCTGTCATGTGTCGTTTCTGGGACATGGCATATCATGCATTTTGTCTGCCGCCGCCGTTATGCTACCTCTCTACTTGGCTGTGCTGTATCGGTTCTTCACTCTTTGCATTCTGCTACCTCCCCTACTTTCTTTGCATTCATATGCCTCCCCTGTCCCGTTTTGCGGGTTTCTGCATGCAGAGTTGTCAGCTGCCGCCCATTGGCCTTCGTGGGATGATTGGTGTTGATTGCTCATTACGACTCCAATTACACTGCTTCCGCATTTCCTCATATTCTCCGCATCACCTTCCTGTATCCGTTGTTGTTGACGGGGCGGGCGTCACATGACTGGGTTAGGGGAACGTAGTCATCCTCGTGCACATGCATCTCTGCGCATTGTGTGCTCTCAGCTCACCTATTTCCCCACACGCCGGTCCTGCTGCTGTGATGTGCATTGTACAGCCCATGTTTGCTGAGCTCCAATGTGCTTCCTCCTACAGTGGCACACCCCTCTGCGGTTGACATGTATTCCCTCTGGACCACTCCTCGGTGTATTACCGCTGCGCCATTTGGTGCAGCCTTACGCCAGCGGGGGTTTTGCGATTCAGTATTATCTGCCTCATTTGCATGGCATTGACTACTAATTCATAGTTACGGCGCCGAACACTGCCGCCACTCCTTGGCAACCCTTGCGCCGTGGTTGTGGCTTTCCATGCATACTATGGTGTATTGTGGCTGTGAAGCTGATGTGTATTATACTGCTCTTTTATGACATTGTCATATTATTTCATTGTTTAGCACCTTCCGCGGACATGTCCTGGGGTTCTGCTGTGGTTTCTGCGGACATACCATTTATGTCATTTTTTACATTTTGTGCATGTTTTCTTTTGACATTCTCGGTGTCTTTCGCCATTGGCATGTTGCAACAGTATGATACCTGATGTTTACAGCCTTCCGTTACTCCTATGTCATGTTTGGGTATATGTAAACCGTTTTTTTTTGGTTTACATTGCTGTGCCCTTATGCTACGCCTGCGCCACTTTGTGGATCGCTATATGCCTTCATTTGCATGGTGCAACACCGCACATGGGGTGTTTAACATACCTACGCCAGAGGTGGCGCAACTCCGGCGCACGCCGGTAGTGCACGTGGAATTGGATCGTACCTGAATCGCTCGGCGGCCATATCTGGCGTTGTAGCGCCTACGCTATGTGTGCGCCTGGCGCAAGGTTCATGAATCCCGGGGATTTTCTTAGGACAATATAGAAATACCTAGTACCCTGTGTGTAATTCAAGATGCTTTCTCAAAACAGTCAACAAGTGGACTTGTGGCATATTGTTATGTAAAAAAAATCACCTATGTCACTCAGCCACTTGTAGCCAATCTAGGTAAGGAATTTAGTGCACTTGTGACTGTACAGAAAAGCACACTGGTTTGAGATATTTACAATAGTGCAGTTTATATGAACTGGGTGGCATAGAATAAGTGCAAATGTTTATAAGAAATGAACATTGAGTGATGCATTCTGGGAATGATTGTATATGTTCAAAAGACTGTGTGGATAATTCAGATACATGTATATGCCAATAGAATGCAACCACTAGTGTGCACGTCATGATGATTTTACATAATTGTGCCTTGCCAAGATCAAGGAAAGATCTGTAGATTGGCACATAAGGAAATTCTATATTCCAAAACAGACATAGTAAATGGCCAGTACTTCTACAAGGTACTAAACTCAACAATTATCAAAACCAAAGAAATAAAGCTGATGGATTATCCCATTCAGCATGCATCTATGCATATATGCACTAAATACTAAACTTATTTTATATTCATTAGTTAACTGGTTAGGTGAACTGGTCATCATGCACCCCTTTCAGTCATGATTTCAGCCACAAGTGCAAGGTTAATACAATATGTATGGACATCTTAGAGAGGACAGTTAACAATCATGTTTTAGGGTGATGGAAGGAATCCAGTGTACTTACAAAAAGCAACAACAGCAATGGGAACACATTAACACGCTGGAAATAATTAAATGAACATCAAGACTGAATCCTCATCTACACAACAAAATTTATCACAATTAAGAAATAAGCAGAAATGCTGCAAAGTGAATAAATAGCACCATGGATAATGTGAATGTGTGCACCATTAACCAATACTCAGACAAATAAATCCACGTTACCTGCTAGTGCCTTTCCTTGCAACACATATCCATTGGATTTCCCTATGTGTTGCACGATTTATCATTAAAGTGACTCCATCACATGCCAATAAGTGTCCAAAGTAGACTCGCTTATAGAATGGTCCTTTGATCTCCTGAAGTTCTATCTATCCTGCATTTACAAAAGGACCTAATCAATGCAGAAAAATTATATTAGTCAGTGATGGATAACCACAATTAACCTATTACCACATTCTGACTGTCAAAAACAATCAAGAAAAAGTCACCACTTGTGTTCCACATGTCAGGACAACAGAATATGTCCAGAAAGACCAGCTAGACCACAATATAAATGCATATAAGGCATAGTACATAATAACATTGCATATAGTGCATGCATGCATGTTAAAAGATGAAATACTATCTAGAAAACATGATTACATTATGGCAGCTCAAAGGACATGCCTCCCAAAGCAGCTGCATACTTCATTCTGTGGTATCTGGAGGATAATATTGGTGTGGCATGCACAGGATGCAGGTCTTACTTATTCATGTGTATTACCTATCAACAGGCATTTCCTATCAAAGCTCCCATGCACCTAGCTGATGTTGGAGGCAACCCCCCCCAAAAACTTATATATACAAATTCCAAGGTCACCATACCTCAAAGAAAAGGAAATATTCCTGAAAGTGGCCATCTCAGACTTAGTGAATGTAAAGTCAATTTTTTCTGCCATTCAATGTCTGTATTACAAGACTCACTCACATTTCAAATTGTTACCCAACAAAATAAAACAGCTTTTCACATTAATATTCCCAACTACACTTTCTGATTTTATTGATTTACACTTGCAAATGTCAGGTGGAAATTATATATGGTGACAACTATGGCAAGGCTCATACTCTAAATCCAGCTACACTAGGTATGTATAAGCTATGTATACTGATAGATGCCAGGCAGGCAGAATATTCATCAATGCAGCAAGTGTGCATGTTGCAGTGAATATAAATATGTGTTCTACTGAACACTTATGCCATTTATGTGATGGATACATCACAACAGTTTATATTACATTCTTTCCAGACATTCTGGCTGCCTGCGGTATATGTCATTCCACATATACCTCTTCTAGCATGAAGACCCAGTGATTAGCTATGTCAGATGACATGCTGACAATATGTAGCCATATATCAAATCTTGAAATGATACTTCATCTCTTAATGGCACATTGTCATATTCCAGTGAAAATGCAGAAATATATTTGCTTCATCTGTAAAATAAAAAATCCCGAATGTTGTATCTGTTACTGTTTAACCACTAAAGAGGTATATGCAGTGAGGCAGACAGCATACACTTTCTTTCCATTCATTATGAATCTGAATGCATCATCTACAGCTGTGCGGCACTACTCAGTGTGGTTAACTTACAAAACTGTGAAAATATTTTAATGTTAATTTGATAAATTGTGGGAGAGTGCACATGTATTTGTCAATGGTCAGCATTATAATGCTATGATGTCTTTACTCTCAACATTGTACATGATCCTAAGCATTCTTGCTAATAGTTAAATTAATGGCTTCCTACTGAATTCTCGACAGCTTAGGTTGTCGAATGCTTAATCATCGACACCTAAGCGTAGAATGCTTACAATAGCGAACGGCCACATCATCAAATTCTTTCCTTGGGAAAGAACTGACATGGTTGTTATCAGGGATTTGCCCTTTCCCCAATGTAGAGCGATCTTGGAGTTGGTATATTTAGTTAGGGGAGGTGCCCCGCATATTTGGGGGGTGTTGGGGGGCAAAGCACCCCACTATGTCTGGGTGTGTTTATTTATTTTGTTTACGGATGGCCCCGAATTCTTTTGCGAGGAAAGAATTCAATGATGGGCCCAGTCACTCGACGCTTAAGTGTCAATGATTTAGCATTCAACAACCTAAGCTGTCAATGTTATGATACAGACGCAAATTAACAGCTTCTGAAACTAGCTGCTTTGTCCTCCAGAGTAATGAACTGGAGTTTTTGTAGGACATCTGCTAGCACTGTAGTGCACTGAAAATTGTAAGTCATGAGGAGAAGATTAACACTTGCACCACACCTCCAGCCTCACATATACATAGTAAACTAGCACTGGCAAAAAATACACATAAATACATGAAATCATACTAGGAGGCTCTAAATGAAAACCTGCAAAAGCATCACAGACCTCCAAAGCAGACACCCAAAAAACCTGCACCTCCCGTCACAAACCAGACAACACATAAAACACAAAATCAGTGTGCCACACAGTCACAGCCTTTAAGGCAAAATAACATACCTAACACACTAGTAATAGACGACTCTATAGTCAGGTGCACTGATGTCCCACTCACTAGGCTGGACAAGGAGAAGGTTACTGTTAGCTGCCTGTCAGGAGCCAGAATCCGCCACATAACACAAGCACTCGGGTCACTCCAGAACAAGTACAAATATGACTCTGTCATTGCTCATGTTGGTGTGAATGACCTGAGATGTACCTCCTTGGACTACATGAAAAGAGACATGGAAGAACTCTCTGATCGGTTCACCTTTACATGTGCGTAATGCACATGGATGAAATTCAAAAGTCCGAAAGTACTTTTTCAAGTTTTCGGAAAACCAAAAGCAGAATGCATCGAATGTGCAATGAGTGAATGCACAGTAACGTTCGCTCATTGTAGATTCGGCATTTTTGGTGCGAGGTGCACTATAGTGGGGATCGGGAAGTGGACCCTTTCCCCACTGTAGCACGACCTCAGAGTTAGAATAATAAAGTAGGGGGGTGTAGCCCCCCCTGCATTACGCTTTGTATTTGAATTGAAGTTCGAAAACCAGCAAATCTGGTTTTCGATTTGCTGATTTTCGAACATCGGTGCAAATCGGAATGACGATTTTCGTCATTCCGGTTCGCACAAAGGGCCATTCCATAAGTTGATTTTCAACCTTTGAAATGTAAACCCTCTGATCATGTAGCCCAGGCAGGTATGACCCTGACCCTGAGTAGCATCCTGCCCTCACCAAGAATGATACCGCAGTATAAAGAAAAAATTATCAATTTCAACAATTGGCTAAGCTTCTGGTGTCATTCAAAGGGGATCCAGTGTCTGTCAGCCTGGGACGACATGCTCGACAAGCCTCATTGCTTCACAAAAGATGGCTTGCACCTGTCACCCCTAGGCATTCGAATACTGGCCAAGGCTCTTGCTGTCCCCATAGTCCCTTTTTTGGCAAGGCTCAAAAGTCAAACCCACCTCTGTAAACAGCACAAATAAAAAAATGAGGTTTATGCTACTCAATGCCAGGAGTCTAAATCTCAAAATGCACACACTCAAAGCACTCCTCAGTATGGAGAACATCGACATCTGTGCAGTAACTGAAACCTAGTTCAAGGCTTCACAGAGCACCCCAGCACTACTGGGCTACAACTCATACTACACATTTCGGCCAAAGAACATGGACCGAAACACAAAAGGAGGGGGTGTATCCATATTCATCAAGGATAACTACACATCCAGGTTAGTGGCGCAGCATGATACCTCTGAGATCATCCATGTGCAACTAACATCGGGCAAATCACCAATGCAAATTTTGGCCTGGTACAGATCACCATCCATGACCCAGGACCACCACTCAGCCTTTCTGGAGACACTGGAAAACATGAAGGTCCTATCAAACACCCTGATATTGGGCGATTTCAATTACCCTACCACTAAATGGGAAAACTACTCAAGTACAAACTCCCAGGTCCAGCACTTCCTGGAATTTATCAACTCAAATGCTCTGGATCAGCTGGTAAACTCCCCTACCAGAGCTGAAAACATATTGGACCTGGTCATCACCAACATGGGCAAAAGGTGTTCCGCACCAGAGGTCAACCCGTCACTGGTTAGATCAGACCATAAACTAATCACTCTGGATGTCCACACCAGACCACCACCCCCAACCAAGGAAACCACAGTGAAAAACTTTTCTATAGCAAACTTCACCTTACATAAGTCAGAGGTGGTAAGTTTCACAGCCCCCACACTAAAGGATAACAGTGTCCAAGATGCAGGAATCTTTACAAATGCACTCTATGAGCACCTACAAGGATGCATGGATCGTGCCATCCCTAACAAAACCAAGACTCACTCCCCTAAGAGAAGGAAACCAGTCTGGTGGACGCCTGCCATAAACAGGCTATACAATAGAAGGAGGAAACTAGTTCAGAAAAAAAAGCAAATCCCAAGAAGGAAAGACATCCCTGATCAGTATCAGTAAGAAACTAAGGTCCCTCATAAAATCATCCAAGGCTAACTTCGAAAGAAAAATAGCCAAGGATTTGAAAGATAACCACAAAGCCTTCTTCAGCTATGTTAAGAATTTAAGTGGCAACTTGCAGATATGCTCTGAGCTAGTGCAAAATAGCACAAAGTATACTCAACTTACTGATATTGCCAACATCCTGGCAGATAGATTCAGTGCAGACTTCACTCCCTTCTCATCCCCAAAAGGGCCCACAACAATACCAGAAAAGTGTAGTGTCCCGGAAATCACAGGCACACAGGTGGAAACAGCCCTTTCAAAAGCCAAAAGCACAGCGTCAATGGGGCCAGATGGTGTCCCAGGCTGTGTCTTGCATGAACTACAGAACGAACTAACCCCCTAAACACACGGTTCAACCTCAGTCTCTCCACAGGCTATGTACCCATAGAATGGCGCACAGCAATGGATATTCCACTCCACAAAGGAGGGGCCACAACTGAAAATGTTAACTTTCTCCCCATAAGCCTGACTAGCCTGGTCTGCAAGGCTATGGAGTGCATCATCATGGAACTCATTAACAAAGACACTGGGAACCTCCAAACACTTGACCTGACCAAGTTCAGCTTTGTTAAGGGCAGATCATGCCTACTAAAGCTGGTTGACTTTTTCGAGACAGTCACCAAGGCCATAGATGAAGGGAAGGTGATTCACACAGCCTACCTTGACCTCCCAAGGCTTTTGACACCATTCCCCACTCGGGAATTAAAGAAAAACTCACCAGCCTGAACATAAACCCCTACATCATGAGATGGTTTGCCAACTGGTTTACAGACAGAACTCACACGGTAAGAATAGTGGGCTCCAGGTCCGGCTCTTAACCAGTCACAAATGGTGTCCCACAAGGCTCAGTCCTGGGACCCCTACTGTTCAGCATATACTTCTCAGAAGTACAGGCAAACACAGAAGGACTATGGCTAACCAAGTCCGCTGATGACTGCAAACTGTGAAACATAACTGTCTCTCTGGCTGACACGGACATTCTCCAAAAGGGCCTTACGGAGATAGGCACCTGGTGTTAAAGTCATGGTCTCAAGCTAAATGCCAAAAAATGCATAGTCATCCCATTTGGGAAAAACAAAACACACATGAATTACCACACAGGTGGCAGCCCCCTTAATACAGAAGAGATAATAAGAGATCTGGGGACCCAGGTAGATAGTAATCTCTCCTTTGACAATCATATTGCCAAAGTAGTTAGGAAATCCTTCTATGTAGCCCATCTAATTACTAAAGGGTTCGCATCTAAAAATAAAGAGGTTATAGTGCTCCTCTACTCGTCACTCATCAGACCCATCATAGAGTGCAATGCCCCATTTGGGATGTACCTCACAAGACACTTCCAACAGCTGTAAAGACCACAAAAGTACCTCACCAAGAAGATTACTGGCCTCAAACATATGTCCTGTGCAGCCCAACTGGAAAAACTCCGGCTGTACTCAGTGGCATATCGCTTACTCAGAGTTGATCTCTGCTTGACTTACAAAGCCATGTCCAACTCAGAATTGATGGCCATGCTCCAACTAAAGAAATCCAAGTTACTGCGAGCCACTCGTTCTAGTGAGTTAAACCTCACCACAACAATAAATAGAACATGCTGGAGGGATAGATTCCTGTCACAGAGACTCCCCATGCTTTGGAACAAAATTCCTAATTACATTAGGCAGAGCCCATCACTAACACTCTTCAAGAGAAACCTTGACAAGTGGATGGCTAACAGAAAATACACCCCTGGGATGACTTTATTGGCTCTTCTTGACAGGGGCTCAGTTAATTAATCAATGGGGTGGCAAAAGCTGACACACTCTGGCTAGGCTTATAAATGCCCTCAGGCAGATAGCCTAGTACTTACCTATGAACCTAACTGAAAAAATAGACTTCTCTACATTTATTCAAGTGAGGACTGGATGAAACTGCTAATCATGAGTATACATCCATAAGCTGTAACTCATTAATTGGTGTTAACTATTAAGAATCAGTACCAGTACAGTTTTTGTTAGTTCCCTGGAGTGATTCGAAGTTTTGTGTGTCTTAATTTTCTCTGCATCTCTGTGAACAAGGAGTATAAGGATATGGGGGGGGGGGTGCAATGCACCACTGCAAGAAAAATATTTTTTTATTTTTCTTCTTTTACTCATATTCAGTTAACTCTTAAATTGCTTGGTGTCATTTGGTGAGGCATCAGTTGGGTGTAAGAAAAATATTTTTCTTCTTTTTTTTTCTTTTTATTACTCATATACTTTTAAATTTTAAATTGCTTGGTTTCATTTGGTGAGGCTTCAGTTTGGTGTAGCTTGGTGAGATACGATCAAATTGAAAACATGCAAACTATTCCTATGCAAACTATTTTTAGGAAAAATAAATAGCAGCTCCATACATGTCCCACTCTCTCGACCTCTCCATACCACTTGGCACATCAGGCAACAAATGCTTTCCAATCACTCATTGTTTAGTAGCTGCCATGTTATTTATGGTGTCTGGTTGTTAATGCGGCCTTCCTAGGAGGGCACACTCACACACACACACACACACACACACACACACACACACACACACACACACACACACACACACACACACACGCCTAGGTCCAATTTAGAGTATGCAATCCACTGACAGCATGTCTTTGGAATGTGGAAGAAAACCAGAACACCCAGAGGAAATCCACATGAACACAGGGAGGACATGCAGACTCTGCACAGAAGGCACCCCAGCTGAGAATCGAACTGGAACACCTCTTGCTGGGAGGTGACAACGCTAAGTGATGCACCACTGTGCCACCCCAAGTTAGATGTCTAGAGATAAAACATCACATAAAATGATTCATAAAAATGATGCATCATAAAACACAGCCACTTGCCTAGATCTGCTTCAACAAATCTTAAAAACAAGTAAAAAAGAGCAAACTTTATAGAGTAAAAAGAATTAAATATAAGGGACTGCTTCTCTACTTCATTGTGAGGTTTTATGCACACATTTATTTGATACCTGCTAGACATACTGGATTCAAACTCCCTTTTTGGGGCAACTTAGAGGCACTGTCTGGTTAAGTGACTTACTCAGATCAAGAGAGTAGGCAGACAGAAGCTGAAGGAAAGTGAATTAGATACTGGTCTTAAGGAAGCAACTTGTTAACATCTTATATCTTTAATCCGCTGTGCTGACTGTTGCTCAAACTGCCAAACATCCATTACCACTACTACAAGGCTTAATAAACCAAGTAAGAAACAGAGTATCTTAGACTGGATACTCATAAACAAAGCCAATGTCTCATATAAAGTAGGAACTATGCCTGATGACCTCAGTGACCACTGCCTAACCTATATCTCTAGAGAAAAGACTGACTATCAAAACCTCCCCAACATTAAAATAATACGCTCTACCAAACACTTTAAAAGTGACTTATTTCAAAATGATCTCAAAACATGCAACTGGAACCTCTTGAAATCACTTCCTCTTAATGAAGCAGTTTCATTCTTTAACTCGACCTTCCTTTCCATTTTGGATAAACATGCCCCTGAACGCTCTATTAGAATGAAGTCTAATATAGCCCCATGGCTCTCAAAGGAAACAAATAAATTAATTCAGACTAAAAATAAAGTTTGGGCCAAATGGAGATACCATAGAATCAGCTCTGATTTTCTTCATTTTTGCCAACTTAGAAACCTTACAAAAAAAGTTATAATCTCTGACAAAAAAAACTACTACTGTGAACTTCAAGAAACCCATTTAAATAAACCCAAACAATTCTGGTCTTCAATCAACAAATTCCTTTCTACTGGAACAGCTAAAACTCCCTCCCCTCTAAACGCTGACCCAGATACCCCTAACCATACTGCAAACGATTTCAACTCCTTTTTTATAGAAACCATTCAATCTCTTGCTAGACAACTAAACACCAATAACTTTTACCCTCCAATTAATCTTGACTCCCCCCACAACTTCATTCTTTAGCCCATCTCTACCTCTTTCATCTACAAGCTTATTCTCAAACTGAAACCCTGCACCCCCTCTGCTGACAAACTCCCTTCGCTCTTTCTTCAAAAGGCTGCTAAACAGATTGCATACCCTATATCTATACTCATAAATAGGACTATCCAAGAGAGAACCATACCTGATATATGGAAAGTCTCTCATATCATCCCACTACACAAAGGTGGTAACTCTATTGACTACACTAACTTTAGACCTATTGCTCTTCTCTCACCTCTAGCTAAGATAATGGAAAAATGTATTCATCAGCAACTTGTACAGTATCTCTCTTTACACAACATTATAGCCAACTGCCAACATGGCTTTAGACCACACCATAGCACCTCCACTGCCCTCCTTTCCTTTGTTGATACCATTAACAACTATCGTAACTCCAACCTTGTCCCCTCTGCTCTATTCATTGACCTCTCTAAAGCTTTTGACATGGTGAACCACTCTTCCCTTATTTACATCCTTGAATCCCTGTCATTTGATAACCTGGCTATAAAATGGTTTACTTCTTATCTAAGCAACAGACAACAAGCCGTTCTTTGGGACAATCATATCTCTTCCTTATTGCCTGTTTCTATTGGAGTCCCACAGGGCTCCATTCTTGGGCCACTTCTCTTCTCCCTTTACATAAACGATCTTAACACTGTAATCCCTCAAGCTACCTGCATCCAATACGCTGACGACTCCACTATTATTTGTTCAGCATCTACCTCTTCAGAGCTACTCTCTCTAACTCAAACTACCTTCAACACTGTAGAAACTTGGTTTACTAGACGGTACCTCCTCCTCAATGCTAAAAAAACTAAACTTCTCCTTTTCACTCCTACCACTCGAGCCTCCCCATTAAACTTCAACATCTTGTCTAATGACACCACTGTCATCACTCCTGACACGACAACTAAACTGCTAGGAATAACCATTGATAACAATCTCACTTTTGATCAACACATCAATAACATCATTAAAACAGTTAACAAAAAAATAGGTTCTTTATACCGTATTAAACAATTTCTTACACCTTCTACCAGAGTTACTATCGCCCACTCCCATCTGATATCTACTCTCTTTTACGCCTCACCTATTTTCAGTAACCTTAAAAAGGCTAACCTAAATAAACTAGCAACTTGCTACAATAGCATTGCTCGCTTTGCCACCAGTAACCCTTTCAGAACACATCACTGTCATAACCTAAAACTCCTAGGCTGGCTAGAGCTTCAAAACTGTCTTATGATCTCACAACTTACTATTGCCCACAAGATACTTTACCAACCGGATAACACCCCAATACTTTCTCAACTTTTAATCCCTTATAACAATCTTACCTCCCTTCGATCTTCTTCTAAACTTATGACCAAATCTGTAAAATCCCATAACTTAGCTGGTGACTCTCTGTTCACTAATACTGTAGGTAGGACATGGAATCTGCTACCCACTGATATCACTCTAACCTCCTCCTTACCACTCTTCAAACAAAAAATCAAACAGTACTTCCAAAACCACTGGCTTTGTTCCTGCAGGACTCCTGACTAACCTCCTTCACTCCCCCTACTCAACAATAACTTTATACTGTGCTTAATAGCTATACATACTATTTCTTTTTTCTTGCCCTGTTGCTCTCCTCTTATGCTCTGACTCACTCCTCCTTTTCTCTCCCCTACCTCTCTCTTCCATCTTCCTACCTCGTCTCCTTACTTGACTACTGTTTCTCACTCTTTCCCTCTCTTGTTTTACTACATTAATTCCTTTAAATCTCCTGCTTTACCTCTTTCTCTTTGACAGATTATTGAAAACTAATTGCTAATCTTTAGCTTTTTAATGCTATGCTTCTACTGACCTAGTATAATTTTTGTAATATGCTTCTACTGACCTAGTATAATTTTTGTAAGTGCCTTAGGTATTTGTTGTTCTTATTACTAAATGTATATTCTTATTGTACTTAATTTTTTTATTAATATGTCTCTTTGTATTGAATTATGTGTGGAGCTTTTCTCCCCAGGCCTCTACTGAAAATGGACATATATCCAGCTGGACTAGCCCGGTTAACAAATGTAAAATAAATAAATAAAATAAAAAATTTATACAAACTGAAATTTTAAATCAAATGTTATAGAGAAAATTGACTCAAACTAACACAGTACCATAGCAGCACCGAATGTAAGTTTAATTTAGTAGAACAGGAACATTTGGGGTCAGATTCCAAAAGAAAGTTGCAGAATGTGCAATATGCCAAAGAAAGATGAAGTCCATCAGCAGTGGATGCAATTTCATAAAGTACGCTAAAACAAGACCAAGTAATTATCTATTTGGAGTAGGATATTACAGTCTCTGTGCTCGCCTGCTGGATTCCTATCGATGACCAAATCCAATTTAAATAAGACATAGTAGTTTTCTGAAAGCACTCAGCAAAGGCCATACGTGCTTAATTTCAATATTACTATATTCCAGAGTTTCCTAGGTAATCCTGCACTCAACAAAGGCCATATGTGCTTAATTTCAGTGCTTCTGTATTCCACAAATTCCTAAGGAATCCTGCAGACTCCACAAACCTAACTTAAAAAAAATTAACTGGCATTTAATGCACAATAGCAGGTTAGGGTACTGCAAACCATAACAGAGAATGATCTGTAAAGATGTCCCAGAAGGCAGTCAGCCAGGCGCAGAAACAGGCTACAGGTAAGCCAGCTCTCTCAACAGGAAATAATAGATAGATACAGATTAGACAGAGAGCTGGTGCACACTGTGTGCAGTATGTGTGCACCCCATATGTATGCTTACAGCCTGCTGTGTAACGTAGTACTGATATAAACAAAAGTGTGCCTTAGTCTAGGTATACTTGCCTCCAGGACATTTCAGTGGCATATGGGAGATGCCATAGGAGTGTCCTAGATAGTTGCCAGTTGCATTCTCGCACAGTTCTTGACAGCTATATGTGCCAAGATGGATGAATACATCCACTTCCCAACAAAAGCCATGGAGCACATAATTGTTATGCAATAGTTATATGTAATGGCCAACTTCCTATGACTTCAGTGTAATAAACTGTGACCACATCCAAGTCAAAACTCCAGATGTACCTGATGCTAAACAATAAATCAATAGAAAAGGGTGGCCATCACTCAATTGTCAGGTGGTGTGCTCTGCAGATGGCTACATTAGTAATATGGCAATACATCCTGGCAGTGTGCATGATGCAGCAATATGGAGGGAAAGTGCCCTGAGTTCTACTTTCCAACATATTAAAACACAGGTGAGGCAACTACTGGTTAAGTAAGCAGGAGCTAGAAATCTCAACATGAAGCAAGATTAACAAATATTATGTCTCATTCTCCTGAAGACAGGTGACTGCTGTTATCCACTAGAGCCTTCAATAATGACACCATACAGAGCACCATCAACCCCTGTCAAGGATACATACAACAGAGCACACACTGTGTCAAAAAACACCATTCAACATGTGTTTGGCATGCTGAATGCAAAATTGAGATGACTAGATACATCCAGGGATGCAGTCCAATACACACCAGAAAAGGCAACACAGATGGTCACTGTGTTTGCCATGCTTCACAAAACAATAACATCAAAACATGGTGGCCTTCTAGTTGCAGGTGTGGGAGACCTACCTAGATGTCTGAGGCTGACCTTTCAGAACCATCACAGGATGATTAAGAGGACACAGAGGTGAGAAGAAATAGGCATGGGTGACTGAGGATGCAGCCATATGTCCTAGCTCAGGCAATGTAGCAACATCTGGCACACACCGTTACTCATGACCAGCCATAGGTACAAATGCACACAGACTAAACCGAAATGTTCACATAGTATTGCTCCACTACAGCAGCACAGAGCATGACTCATGGAAAGAAACAATTTGTTGTCCACATTGAACATCATACACAACAGAAGCATATGATATACCTGTAAGACCATATACACAACATTCATAAAAGAAAACATCTGGATGTATAAGGAGGAAATATCACCACAGGAAGTCTCTCTGCAAGTTACATCATCAAAGGGGACCACACTGGCAAATGTGTGGCACGCAGGAGGAGTGCACAATAGAACGTGTTGTTGCACAGGTATAATATCATCATAGAGATAACTAGTATGGGAAGGTAACTGAAAGATATCAAGAACCAAAAGAGATGTAGCTCCATATATTCTATGAGAATGTATCAGCACAAACTTAACCTATTATCTGAGTCATTCACTAACATTGATGCATCACACATAGCAATGTGTGATGTGTAACAGCATAGTACAACACACTAAAGAGCATATAGCAGCATGAGGAACAACAAACATCCCAAGGACCACCCCAAAAGAAAAATACATCAAACAAATCTCACATCCCATGCCTGACATGGAATGTCACACACGAGGCAACACCTTGATGCACAGATTATTGCCGCAACATGACACAGTTAAAAATAAGAATACATTTGCTCATTCAGGGCATCAATGACATGAGTACATATCAGCCATGCAACATGCGGCAATGTTTGGGATACAGCAACACACGAGTATATATATATATATATATAGACAAAAAACAATACTACTGTAATTTACAGACAGTAAACCAAAATAACCCTCAGAAGTTTTGGGCAGGTTTAAATAATCTACTACATCCTGGACAAACTTCAACCCCAATCCCTGCTACTACTATTGATAAAACCCCTGAAGATGTTTCTGATAGTTTTAACCAATTCTTTACTGAGACAATTCAAGCCCTAGCTAGCCAACTATCTCTTAGCTCCCCTGGTCCTGAAAGTAGCACCCCTAGAAACCTACTTGTGTCAGCTTCCAACCAATTGCCACTTCACTTATCCATACCTTGATCAAAAAATTAAAACCCACTACACTTTCTGCTAATCAACTCCCTGCCGAGTACCTACAAAAATCAGCTGATGCAATTGCTTACCCCGTCTCAATACTAATCAATAGAAACATAGTAGAAGCTAAAATTCCCACCATCTGGAAAATACCCTATGTAATCCCACTTCACAAAGGAGGCAGCTCTACTGAAATCTCCAATTATAGGCCAATAGCTATACTCCCTCCACTTGCAAAGATTATGGAAAAATGTATTCATAGACAAATCATGCACCACCTAATCCAAAATCGCCTTATGGCAAACACTCAGCATGGCTTCCGTCCTCATCACAGCACTACTTCAGCCCTCCTAGCCTTTACTAACACCATAAACCATAATCGCAACAATAATTATATATCCTCAGCCCTCTTTTTGGATCTTTCCAAGGCATTCGATATGGTTGATCACCAACTTTTAATCCACACCATGCAAACATTCTGTCTAGATACTGGAGCCCTCCAATGGTTTCAATCCTACCTGAATGGTCGACAGCAGGCTGTCCTCTGGCAGAACAAACTCTCTAGCCTTCTACCTAACACCCTCGGAGTACCACAAGGCTCTATACTTGGGCCCTTGCTGTTCTCCATCTTCATTAATGACCTTTATACTGTCATCCCAAAAATCAGCTGTATCCAATATGCTGATGACTCTACTCTGATTTGCTCAGCCACAGTTCCAGTAGAGTTATGGTCATCTATCCAGACTACCTTTAATACAATAGAAAACTGGCTTTCTGAAAATCGTCTGATCCTAAATCCCAAAAAAAACTAAAATGCTGTTATTTTCACCAGCGCATAGGTCTACCGCTTTCACCTTTACCATAAAATCAAATGATGGCACAGTAATCTCCCCTGACCCATCTACAAAACTATTAGGTGTCATCATAGACAATAATCTAAAATTTGACCTACATGTTAACCAAACTATCAAAACCATCAATAAAAAACTAGGGTCACTTTACAGAATAAAAGCCTTCCTAACCCCTCCAGCTAAAATTGCCATAGCTCGCTCTCACCTTCTTTCAACTCTTCTGTATGCATCGCCTCTACTCTCGAATTTGAACAAGACTGTCCTTAACAAACTCTCAATTTGCTACAACCACATTGCCAGGTTTGCTACTGGGCTGCCTTTTAGGACACATCATTGCATCGATCTAAATCAGCTTGGTTGGCTTGAACTACCCAGCCTAATCCAGTATAACCAACTGATTATAGCCTATAAAATCCTCTATAATCCGGACAATACTCCTGCACTTAAAAATATTATCACCCCCTATAACAATCCTAGACCGCTTTGATCCTCTAACAAACTACTAATTCAGACTAGCAAAATTAATAACACAGCCGGTGATTCTCTTTTTGCAAACTCTGTAAGTAGATCCTGGAACTCTCTTCCAGCTGATATTACCTTACTTTCCACCTTAGGTCACTTTAAAACTAGACTCAAACAACATTTGTCACTTAACTGGCTATGTCAATGTATCAAGCCTGGCTAACTCTCTCTAGAATGTGTAAAAATCTGTTAACCAGTTTACTGTGTAATTTAATTTAATCCTGACTTGTGCTCAGGATTAACTGTAACCTGTGGAACTTGTTTAACTTGCTTACTTATGTAATCTCTGTAAATAGTCTGTTTGTAATATGTAATGCTGGTATTATGTAATGCTGTATCCGCTTACCCTTGGAGCTTTTCTCCCCGGGCCTCCGCTGAAAATGGACATGCATCCAGTCGGACTATCCCGGTCAACAAATGTAAAATAAAAAAAATAAAAATATATATATATTGGAAGGTGCACATGAGAATCACATGTCAGCATGTGGATACAAAATGGAAAGTGGTCCACAGAAGTGCAGTGAGTGCTGAAAGTGAGGCATGTGTTGCACAATATCAAAATTCCGTAAGTAATACAGGTATGCATACAGAGGCACATCTATGCATGTGAGAATGGCAGACAATAAGGATGCGTGTAATGCAGCAATCAATGCTGCGTAACTAAGACAGGATGTTGTTAACCATGAAAATATGTGCTATATGTCAACTAATAAGACAAGCAAATATATACGCATGGATATTGTCACCAAGGCCATTACTGTTGTCAATATCTGTACTAACATATACTAATTACAAATATGTACTACATACCAGGACTTAAAGCAAGTCACCTTGGTCAGGGAAATAATCAGTAAAACCCTGTAGCATCAAACATTTGATAATCCACCTACAGACCGAATAGTTATTGGTCAGTGCAGTGGTCATCATTGCCACATGGTCAAAATGACACCACAGTGCAAGCACTGGTTCATCCATAAGAGTTATTCTAATTCAGTCTAGGGTGCCCACACTGACAACTCACACCGCAGTCCTGGCTGCTCCTGCCACATCTGGAAACACTCAACCCACATTACCGTACTGAGGACCTGGATGTGGTGACACTAATATTTTGGGACAAAGTATAGGTAGGAGAAGTAGTGTGATGTGTCTGTCACCACATCCCAGCTGGGCTCACAGTTAAGTGACTGACAACAGATGTGTGTGCATGATGTAGTGCAGACATTGTTGCCCCAGGGCCATCTGTGGGTCTGAGAGAGGTCGAGCTCTCCCCACAGGAGGCAATGTGATCAATACATTTAGGGCATGTAACCCCCAGTTTGTACTATGGCACTGCTCTAGCACAGCTGCAACAAACCTTTCAACAGAGCATACAACATATACCACACTGTCATGCTGCACAGCCAGTGCTGCCATGATCTCTCCATGTCTGCACTCCTGACCTTCATGTTACTCATTCAATTGATGTGCTTCATGATCACTGGCATGGTCAAGTCCATGTAGGTCAGAGCCATGATGTTGTTGTGAAAATTCATTTGCCTGTAATAGTAGGTGAGCACCTTCTGACACACATCTATGCACATCATTTACATTCCCATGTGCAGTCTGATGGTCAGTATTGGTCTATTCTGGGGAAGAGTCATCATCATCACCAGACTCTACACAGAACAGCGTGTCACTGTCAGCATCATGTCTGTCATCTAATATCCCCATATCAGCAGAATGTTCAGACACGTTATCATTCATGTCAGCGGCTACACTATGAACCACATGTCTGTCCCTTTCCGGGTTAGACAATGAGCATAATGCAGTGGCCTATGTGCCTATGTGCCAGTGTCTGTACTATCCTCATTGATCCTCAGGATCAATGGATGGACTACTGGAGGAGGAAGGTAGTGGACTTGCTGCAAAAAGAGACAAATGAAACAAGTCATCTATATGCACACAAGTCAAATGATGCAGCATAGCACTGGCATTTAGACCACTATGTCGCTACAATGCTAATGGTGATATGGACTTATCAGGCCATTGTGGCTGTGGCTGGTACAGGGAAGCTACACAACAAAGGTATGCTATGTTAGCTACATATCAATTATATATAATGGACAATATCAATACAACTAATAAACACTGCCTTATATGTAGTCCTCTGACTCCACCAATGGTGGTGAGGGTTGAAATGCCACTGTTATTTCAAAAGATAAATGTACAGAGCTCAGTAGTATGCACATACAAGGTGCATTTTATAGTATTTCACCTGATATTTAACACACAGCAAATAAGACATACACATACCAGATGAACAAAGGTGACATTCTGATTGCAGGTTTCCTGTGCAGGTGAACAAGACAACATTAGTCATGAAGGACACATATGTAATTATCAAAGGTGAAATGTAGCAACATTATAGACTGCTTCACCAGGTTCATTTTCCCTGGTTGGAGAATGTATTATCTGATGTAACGTGGAACCTGTATTATAAAATGAGACACAAACAACATGTGAGTATACTCCACAATCGTGACAAGAGGCAGAGGCTAACAGCATCTATGGATCACACTAACAGGATATGGAAACACTTGGCAAATGGTGCACACACTGTTCAGATGTACCTGTGTAGGGAATAAGCCAATAGCAGTATCATAGATCACAGGTGTGTTAAACAGTGCTGGACTATAGCAACAATATGAACAACCTTACCAGGTCTGTCTGTGTCTGATGTTTCATGCCCATGTCTCACAAAGATGTATCTATAGGTTAAAGTGTCAAGCACACAACGTGTGAATATAGTCCACAGTTATAACTGGATGCAGAAGCACATAATAACTATGGATCAGTCACACTAGCATGATATGGAGACACATGACAAATGTTGCTGCTGTTCCAATATGGATGGGGCTATGCAACTGAAAAACACAGCATTAAATATATTACTTAGGGTGTTATGTCTGAACTGTGTTCGTAAAATAGGCTATAACATTTATGTTGTATATCCACGTCAGATGTGATTTCACATTCATAGTGTAGTTTTGCTGCTGTAACACAAATATAACAGTAAGAAATGAGAATGAATGCCCTCCAATGAGAATTGGTTATAGTAAAGTGTCTGTGAATGTTGGCCATACCTGTGCATTCTGGAACACCTCTCAATACCTCCTCCAGATATCCAATGATCCTGGCAGGTGTTTTGATGGTAGGCTTTTAACATTGCTTTCTCATCTGGGGAAGCTCTGTTGACCCACCTCAGGTGGCATTCCTCACCCTCTCATAGAGGAAGAGTCTATTGGCTGCCCAGAAAATCATGTCAGAGCAACATAACTGGCAAGCCACTGTGGATCTATTGTGACCACTCATAGCATTTATCATGTGTGTGAGATCCATTCACACTTGATTTCTCCACACAGTATTTGCTGAAAATAAGATGTGGCAATGATGGTGCGAAGCCTATATTATTGTTTCATTGTCTCCATGTGGAAAATTCTTTATCCTATTGTTATTTGACATTTAGCAGGCAGAGTGATGCGCACATCTTAGAGTTTATATAGGGGTTCACATATTGGCATGACAATGCTAAATGCATATGTCAAATGTGTGCTTCACCTATCATTTACAAAGCATAGCTATGGAAAACAATCCATGTCACATATACCACTGTCATGTGCAGATGATCAGAATGAAAAAAACATGTCTGAATAGCTCATCCATATTTATTTATTTATTTATTTATTTATTTATTTATTTATTTCCATTTGTTTACTGGGACTTCAATAACAATCATAGCAATTGAGATGTAGATTAGCACAGTGAATTAGTAAACTTTTACACTTTGAAGGTTACGCCTTGCAATAGATAGGCAGTTGAAAGAATAAGACAAAGAAATGCAATAGTTTGGCAGGTAACAGCATATGAGTGGTCAGCAGAGGGGTAGAAGATAGAGGCTAAAAGGAATGGGGAGGTTTGGTGATAGAGCCAAGAAGAAGGTGCCTTTAGATGAGGGGGGAGAGCAAGGCAATTAGCTAATCAGGTTTTACAGGAGCAAAGCCAAGTGTTATTAAGGTGCTCTTTAAGTAGTTGTTTGAACTGGTGAGAATTGTTAGTGTTAAGTATATTTTGAGATATATCATTCCAGATTTTGGCAGGTTTGACTGAATATGGGGAACCTCCATAGCTGTTGTAGGACTTGGTGAATGTCAATAGTAATTTATTAGAAGACCCGAGGGTTCTGCTACCAGTTTAGTTGGTGTAGTACTTTGCTGTGATGTGTTCTTACAGGATGGTTGGAGGCAAATCTGGCAACTTTGTAATAGCAGGATTCTAGTGTGACTAGGTTACATTTTCTTAAATTATTGAAGATGGGTGAGGCATATAAATGAGTGGAAAGAAGATGCGGTCTGCAGATGGCATGTCTAGTGGAATTGCTTAGGAAGGGCTTAACTCTATACAAGGATCCTAGTTTGAAGTGTACTTTCTATGTAGTAAGGAATAGATGCTTATCAAATTTAAGATATTTGTCTGTGTTGACTCCTACAAGTTTTGAATGGTCAACACGTTCAATAAGGGTTATGTTAGATGAGTAAATGATAAAAGGAGTAGTGTCCTTGGGCTTTTTACCACTGGAGAAAAGCATAGGTTTAGTTTTTGAGACATTAAGAATAAGTTATGAACTATTAAGGTACATTATCAGCATACATGTGCGCAGCTATCCAGTCAACAAATTTGTATAGGCCATATATGCAGAAATTGGATTTAAACCCTTGTTAGGTGGATATTATGACAAGTAAGGGCAAAACACATAACCAACATGCCACAACTCCATTACTATGATAATGGTGTTGACACAGTTAAATGCACATCTGAACACAGCAATTCTACCTCAAGAATGTGTGATACATCTCAGACAATATCACACTCAGTAATAGACAGCATCAGAAATATAATCATCATGATTGGGTACACGACACAACTACTGAAATTTATACAGAAACAAAGCAGAAAAACATCAGCATATGGAAATTACTTGTTATGCAGTCATAACTACATATCACTACAAGAAACAAAGTAAATGTTAAATCATCTTTTGTCTATATCCTACTAAATGTAATCAAAACTACTATTATATGATTAAGCATCAGGGACTATCAATAATCAGTCACTAAACTTACAACTTGCTGACAACCATGTAAGATATTGGTCTGCACAAACATATGCCAGACATTACAGGCTATTCTGCAATAACTATGGATATACGTTGATTCCTTCAGTATCTACAGTTCACAGGAACTGCTTTGTTTGTAGTCATAGAACTGCATTTGAGAAAATCCACCTTCTTACTGATGGAAATGCACCCACATGCATGCATATTGTTGAAGTCTATCCCCATCCTTTATTTAACAGTCAAACCATAATGCAGGCAACTTCAAACAACATGTGCATGAAAACGGATCTAGGACTACTGAATGAAAGTTCAATAGTCCGAATCTACAATCACCGAACACACTTTAACAAAAACACTTTTACCGAAAAAGCACTTTCATTAAAGTGCGTTACAAAAAAAAAAACAATAAATCTACTTTTATGCAGGGGGCAAGCCCCCCTGCACCCCCATGTGGTGGGATGTGCCCCCCACACACCCCTACTTTAATATTCTCACTCCGAGATCGCACTACAGTGAGGAAAAGGGAATATTCCCTTATCCGCACCATAGTACGATCTCCCCAACAGTCATTCCCCCACAACTCCCTCTAGCTGCAGGCATACTTCCGCGAAAGTGCTTTTTCGGTAAAAATCACTTTCGCGGAAGTATGCCCAGCTTTTTGTGCTTCGGTGAAAAGTTCCTTTGGGGATCAGTACCAATCCCATGAAAACATGTTTTCTTTTTGTACATAGCACAATATGAGCTTAGGTATGTGATAATAGTTCTGCATTCCACAACAGCAATGCATGCAGGTGACAGTTTACCTTTGGAAGCTTGCCTTCATTCAGCTACATCCCTGAGTGAGATTTGCTACGTGCACACAACTTTTAAGTACCATTTTTTCATACATAACTAATGAAGTTCATTATCATTCAGTGTTTTGGAATCCTGTTAGCGAATCCTGTTAGCAACATCCACATAAGTTTTTGAATCTCGGTGCATTAACCAGTAGCTTGGCGTAAATTTACAGTACTCAGGGCAACCAGCCAATAGGTATCAAAAAACAAGATCATCTGTAACATGTGCTGATCCCCTCCAATAATCTGCCACCTTCCTATATGCACCAACTTTAAAGTGTAATATTGATACATATTCTTGCCATACCACTGCTACCTGTCAAATTAGTGGTACCTCAGTTAGCATTTTTTTAAGGCATTTGAAAGAAGGCTTCCAGAAATATACCATGGAAGTACAGCATGAGGTGGTTTTGGCAAGTCTGTGCTCTGATCTGGACAAATGGGGAGATGAGGCAGATGCTCCCTGTCTATACTGGAAATGAGCCGAGGTTGTGAGCATGCCGTATGAACTCTGTGATGACTGACATCTGGAAACAGATTGCAAGGGGGCACCATGGATTAACTGGGGTCTACCAGACTGGCGTGCAGGGCCACCATCATTACTGTGACTTATACTCGAGGGATGCCGTAGATTTTCACCAGATGTTTGCAGAGTTCTGATTCCAGCCACCTGATGCTTATGGTAAGTTACATGTTCCACATCTTAGCACCTACATTGTCATATATGTATGTAGTGAGCATGTATTTATGTGATGCATTGTATTTCAAGTGTATTCAATGATTATCTGTATAAATGATAGTATTTTTCATGGAAGAATAATGTGTTATAATTATTAAAGCTAAGATTCACATGTAGACACATTCTGAAATTATACATAAGTATACTGAGCCAGTGTAAACATTATGAAGGATGGTCTGTTATGCCTGTATATTGATACCAGCTTGAAACATACTATTATTACTTTTATTCAATAATATCTACTTTTAAATCATCTAAAAGGCCGTGGTGGTGCAGCAGCTAGCATTGTTGCCTCACACCAAGAGGTTTTCCATTTCAATTCTCAGCTGGAGTGCCTTCTGTGCAAAGTGTGCATGTCCACCCTGCGGACGAGTGAACTTTAAAGACATGTAGGTAGGTACTTGTGCATGTGCCTGTGTGTGTGTGCCTTCTGTGAAGGTTGGGTGCCGGTATGGCAACTTGACACCATAAAAATCCAAGACCAATCAATAGCAGACCGCTGATCACTGTGGCGACCCCTAACTGGGAAAAGATGAAAGACACTACACTCTACTTTTAAATCATCTAAGGAATTATGATGTCCCTTAGCTCAACTGGTTATACAGTTTAATAAAGTGAATGTCGTTTGCCTATGTATGTAGTCAAATCCCAGTATGTTCAAATTTTAATAAATTATAGGCGGTATGTCAGTTAAGATGCCACATTACTTTGAGAAATGATTTGCAGTAAAGCAGTTAATATTGCACATCACATATGGAAGATCTGCAGTTGTTTGGCAACTTACAGAGTACAGTACAAATTTTTACAAACCTAGCATAGTTGTAGTGCAGTGAAGCATATAGAACTTAGGCCATGGATGGCTATGGATTTTGACATTATCCATAAAGCTTATAGAAACATCAGGCAGTATACTCCTGTATGTGTGAATGATGAGTAATATATACATTAGTAAACTCTTAACGTTTAAAATTCACAGCACTCTTTTCTAATCCATTTCTTCTTTCATCAGTTCAGTGACTTTAAGACCAACACAGGTCATCATGGCTGAAATATATGCAAGTATTGTAAAGACAATGCAAGTACAAGAACTTTAGATCTGTAACCCATATACTGTCTTATGGCTGTAAGGTTAGCTCTGTATGTAGAGTTGATGCCTGCCCTCCTACATAATTTACATATGTAGGATTAAATCTGACTGTTGTGCACTAATTCCTTTAATGGCTCTTTATTTGTTTCAAGTATAGAAGAATGCTCTCTTAAAAGCTATGAAAGATAAACTCAGTGTGCTGACATGTTAGTTTTAAACTATAGATATATGCATATTTTATAGTTATTCCATAATATATACATCATTAAAAGAAGTGTGATGTCTATGTGTGGAGTCAAATCTCAGTATAAACTATTTTAAAGAAAATCCTGCAGTTATTCATTTACTATTGCACATTACATATAGGACATCTATAGTTGTTTGGTAACTAAGTCATTAGAGATTTTATACACCTAGCATGACCATGGTACATTGAAGTCTATAGTGCTTAGGCCACTAATGACTTTGCAAATCTTTGTTATCCACAAAGCTTCTGTAAACATCAGGAAGTATTCTTCTGTTAATGATGAATGTGTGAATTCTGAGTTATACATATGTATGTTATATTTTACAACAGTTTGTCATAGTCAATTATTACTTTTCACTGACTGTCTGTCCTCCTTCCTACTTTACACGTGCAGGATTGAATTAATGGCTATTTATGTGTTCCAAGTGCAGAAAAATGTTTTCATACAAACAATAGCAATAGAGATCACAACTGTTAAAGCTGAGACTTATCACTGCAAGCAGTATAAGAACAAGCAAGCACAAAGACATAGTTTTGGTGTTGAATCAAATCACAAACATTATATACATCAAAGGCCAGCTTGAATATTTTTGCATAGGCGTGTTTGACTTGTATAGAATTTTTTATGAGCAGTAGGGCTTTGTTCCACTCTGTTAGTAGTTTATGTTACTGATGTCAACAGTTCCTATCTCGGAACACATTTTTAATATATTATGCACAATGTGATGTTACATGTATATAATATATTATGTACAATGTGATGTTACATGTATATAGCACATGACAGCAATTGCAATTTTCTTTTATTACATATCCATAAAAGATGCTACATGATGCATGTACATCTACACATATAGGTCTAGCTGTTGATCCATGTGTGTGTGTGTGTGTGTGTGTGTGTGTGTGTGTGTGTATATAAATATATATATATATATATATATATATATATATATATATACATACAAATAACACATACATATTTATTTATTCATATTCATGAATACCACATACAGGAAGATTGCAACACTGAGGTATTATTCATCATATGCATGTGTACACAATTTTATTTTCAATGATGAACACCAGAGTAAGTTCCTCATACAATAACTGTGTACATTTGTAGATCTTTGACCACATGGTTAGGTATATCTATACATTTACAAAAAGTCTTCTTAGCCTGGCATACTTGTTAGTGTGTATTGCTTCCCCTGCATATTCATAGATGCAAGACATTTGAATTCCATCAATTCATGCAATTATAACAAATCTCAATTAGCTAGACAGGCAGGGGTATGATCTGTAGTGGAAGTTGTAATGTTTGATGCTAGCTTCCTACTGTTTGTTGGCAGTAATCCTCATCTGTGCATGAATGTTAAGAATGTTAACAGCAATACATATATATGCAAAATTTGCATTGTGTGGCACTGTTTACTAACATATAATAACAGCTGCATTTTTCACTGTTCTTTTGTTGTACATAGCAGTCATTATGTACTGAATTAAAACACTCCTTCTGTTGCTGTAATAAAATATCCCCTAGATTTAATAACATCTGTGTAGGCATAATGTTGACCCTACAGAGAATGTTACCATGTCCATGTACATGGCTCACCCTTGGCAGTGTACCATGCATATTAATCATGGGGTGTTGCCAAGGGAGAGCTGTGGAACACGGTTATTGAATCATTGTAGGGAGTGTGGTGCTAACTGTGTCTGCAGATGAGTAACACACTCCCTGTGCTGTCCAATTGTATTACAGCAATGTAATTTATTTATTTTTTTAATTTTTCTAAAAAGCATATTTGTGCAGCGTGCCATGGAGCACAGCAGTGCTAATCAGTACTGAGACACCAGCTAGACATCTAAAATAGAAACCAGATATATTTAATTAGTCTGTGAAGGTCAAGTTTAAGCGTAGGTTAGTGGGTTTGCATGGCTCGCTGTGGTGCCCAGCACTGCTTAAATGTAGCTCAGAGATATATGTAAAAATATAGCAAAATTTCATTTATCCATGCAGCTAAATGGTTAGATAGCATTTTTAACTGAAATACAAATTATGCTAATTATTTTAAAATACTGACCTGTTGAACTCAGTTAAGCTCTGCTAAGACCTGCTAATCGCTGCATAAACATAAACTAATGTTTATGCAATGTTTGGCACAGCTTGGCTAGTTTGCACACTGCTAAGCATATGTGTTTTAACACTGCTCAGCTCAGCTGGGTTGGTTAGCACACTGCTAAGCAATACGCCATATTTTAAATATTGTCCAATGGTGTATAAAGGCAGGTAAACAGGCTATATTAAGCCCAATAGGTGGGAATACAGTATAATCCATTGGAGTTCTGTCTCTGATGGATACAAGGTGTTGGAAAGGGTTAGCACTTTCAGGTGCAGTGTTAGGGCATTCAGGAGTCCAGGATCATGGTTGGAGTCTTTGTCAAAAAACATGAGGGGCAGCTGATACAGGGAGATTACCAGGGCTCAGAGTGCAAGGTGGAGGCCTGGGATGGGCTGGCAAGAGACCTCTTCAGTGCAACTGGTATCCCCCGCACAGGTGAACAGTGTTGCCACCATGATGATGGCCTCAAAAAATGAAAGGGGTCTCTCTTGGACACATTGGTCCAAGAGTTCTGGGCTGGGAATGTCCCACATGCATATAAGTACCATTACCTGTGTGTCTCCACTATCTAATTTTGAATGTCTGCTAAACTGGTATGCATAATGTTGTGCTTCTCTCCCAACAGCTGCAGAGGAGAGGGCTCACAGTACAGATGTATTTTGCTATCTATAGTCAAATAATCAAGAAAGAATAATGCATTAACTGTGATTAAGTATATGCAGTAAAGATTGTATTGCAATGAATGTGGACTTACACCTGCACTGCAATAAATCCATACTGCCAACGGTAGTGTCATAAGCAGGGAAGACTAAATCATTAACTGTAATAAAGTATATGCAATAAAGTTTATAGAGCAATACTGTGGAATTACAGCTGTGTTGCAACATCTCCATAATGACAACTGTTGTGCAATAAAAACATGAAATTATACCAGTAACTGATTGAAGGTTTCTGTAATAAAGTATGTTGTGCAATGCTTGTGGAAATAGGGCTGTTTTGCAAGAAATCAATTATTAAAACTGTTCTGCAATGTTGTTATTGTTTGTCTTTTGGCTTTTTCCTGGTAAGGGGTCGCCGCAGCGGAACTCCAGTCTGCTAATGATTAGCAGTAGATTTTTTATGAAATGCCGAGGTGCCAGCTCGACGTTCAACCTTCAACGAAGGCATGCCCATTTACGCACGCATGTCTTTCAAATGCTACCCAACAGCGGGGAGGACATGCAGACTCTATACAGAAGGCACTCCCAATAAAAACACAAAATAATATCTGCACCTGCATGAAGGTATATCTAATATAGACTGTTGTGCAATAAGTGTAGGTTCAGAGTTGTTTTCTAAGAAATTACTTATGACAACTGGTCTGCAACAGCACATGAACCAATAGCAATAACACCAAGGTAAATCATGTATATCAGGATTGTCTTGTTTTTACCATTGCATGTTAACTACAATTATTCAGTCTGCGAGGTACAGTGCTACAGTCAGCTATAACAGTGTACTAGTTATAGACTGTAAATCATAACATAACCCATAATCAGATATTGTTTGTTGACTTTACAGATATTTCAACACACTAACAATGTATTGTGTACACCTGCATTCTCTGTAGTAATGTATATTTTACCTAGTATCTCTGTCATGCTTAAATGTAATGCATATGTGTTCAACTGTCACTGCAGTCAAGTATAAAACTGTACTGCTATTAGCAGGTCATATTTTCTTGCCAGATGGGCTCTAGGCAAATATCAGTGAATCAGTAATTAGTGACTCAGTATCTCAGTTTGTTAAATGCTGTGTATGAAGTATATTTTTGCCACACGCAGAACAGGGAATGAATCCAGTGCTATCTAGCACTAAATATTATAGTATCAGTCACATAATGTTTATAGATATTCCCTCCACAGGAACTATGGGTAAGTGGGTGAGGTATCCCATATTATGAGTACATTATTGTGTGTTTACATGTCACAGACTGTTACAATCATTACCAGGAATGTGAAAATACAGTATAAAATACAGGAAATAAGTGTAATAATAATACAATAAAATAAAATAAAAGAAATAAAATGTGTAAGCTTTGGTATGACTGCATGCCAGCAGTGTGTATTAAAGGTTTCTGCAGTCAATTAATACATTTGATGGAGATATCCTCTGCAGTCACTGCTATTGTGTTCTATCCCCATGCCTCCCAAACAAGGCATGATAGCTGTTTCCTGTCTGCACTGTACACATACATATTTCTCAAGTGTCAAAATGACATGGGATATAATTACTGTTGTGTAATCCCTTTTTCACTGATGCATTATTGACATGGTTATGTAAATAGCAACGTAACACTACATAAGTTTATAGGTTCATAGGTAGGTACTAGGCTATTGGCCCTGAGGCCTATATAAGCCTAGACAAAAAAGTTCCCTGGCTTTTGCCACCCATGAAAGTTATAAGCCCACAGTACACCTTGGTAGTTATATAGGTACACCTAATATGCAAGTGTTCTCTGTAGTTGTGTACCTGCAGTTATTACTGCTTGGCCCCTACTGTCCCATGTGGATAGCTTGAGAGGTATGTATGTCCTACAGCGACTATAGTGCACTTTTACACATAAATAAAGGACAGATCAGTAGAATAGATAGCAGTACTGTTCTCAGCTATATAACCTATAATGGTATTAATGGACTGTATGTCTTTCTCTCCCTACCTCTTATCTTCAAATATTTATTAATGTTATGCATTGGCTATGATTTACTATTAACATATGTTGTGCCATAAAATTTATTTTGGGGCATATGTTTTATTATTGTTATAGGTTCATAGGTTCATACTAGGCTATCTGCCCTAGTGCATTTACAAGCCTAGCCAGAGTGTGTTTGGCTTTCGCCACCCTTCTTAGATTAGTTGACTGTGCCTCTGTATCGTAGGTCACAGAAGATAGCCCATTTAAGGTTAGTTTACAATGCCTCTGTCTAGCAGTGACACAGAAGAGATCCCAGGGGTTAATTTATGATCTCCCATCCAAACGTCAAGATTCTTCTTGAAGAGGGTCATTGAGGGGCTCTGTCTGACATGGATTGGGATTTTCTTCCAGAGTGAGGGGAGCCTCTGGGATATGAATCTGTCCCTCCAGCATGTTCTATTTATTTCTGTGCTGAGGTTTAAGTCACTGGAGCCTGTAGTTCTGATGGATTTGGATTTCTTGAGGTGGAGCATGTCCATTAATTCTGGGTTGGACATGGCTTTATACGTCAGGCACAGATCGCCTCTGAGTAGGTGGTAAGCAACTGAGTAGAGCTGGAGTTTCTTTAGCCTAACTGCGTAGGGCATCTGTTTGAGTCCCTTGATCCTCTTGGTGAGGTACTTTTGGAGTCTTTCTAGTTGTAGCAGGTGTCAGGTAAGGTACATCCCAAATGGGGCATTGTACTCAATTATGGGCCTGATGAGTGATGAGCAGAGGGGCACAATGACCTCTCTTGATCTAGATGTGAACCCCTTTGTGATAAGGTGGGCTATATAGAATGTCTTTCTAACCACTTTGGCAATGTGATTGTCAAAGGAGAGATTGCAATTTACTTGGGTCCCCAAATCCCTAATTACTTCTTCCGTACGTAATGGATTACCACCTATGTGGTAATTTGTGGCACTTTGTTTTTCCCATAGGGGATGACTATGCACTTTTTGGCATTTAGCTTTAGGCCATGGCTCTCGCACCAGTTATCCGTCTCTGTGAGACCTTTTTGGAGGATGCTTGTGTCAGCCGGTGAGTAGATTATGGCCACCAGTTTGCAGTCATCTGCAAACTTTGTCAGCCATAGTCCTCCTGTGTTAGCCTGTACCTCAGAGAAATATATACCGAACAAGAGAGGTCCCAGGACTGAGCCTTGTGGGATGCCACTTGTAACTGGTTTAGAGTCTGACATGGCACCTGCAATTCTGACCATATGGGTTCTATCCCTAAGCCAGTTTGCAACCCATTTTGTGACATAGGGGTTGAAATTTAAGCTGGTGAGCTTATTTGTGATGCCCGAGTAGGGTATTGTGTCGAAGGCTTTTGCAAAGTCAAGGTAGGCTTTGTCGACTACCTTCCCTTCGTCTATGGCCTTGGTGACTGTTTCAAAGAAATTGACCAGGTTCAAGAGGCAAGATCTGCCCTTAACAAAGCCGAATTGAGTAAGATCCAGTGTTTGGAGGTTCCCAGTGTCATTGTTTATGAGTTCCATGATGATACGCTCCATAGCTTTGCAGACCAGGCTAGTTAGGCTTATAGGGCAATAGTTTCCAGGGTCCGTTGTGGCACCACCTTTATGGAGTGGGACCACTGTTGCTGTACGCCATTCTTTGGGTACATATCGTGTTGTAAGGCTGAGACTGAACAGTGATTTTAAGTGAGGGTTCAGTTCTTCTTGGAGCTTGTGTAAAACGCAGCCCGGGACACCGTCCGGTCCCATTGATGCTGTGTCTTTTGCTTTGGAGAGGGCAGCTCTCACCTGTGCATCTGTGATGTCAGGGAGGCTACACTCTGTTGGGATAGTCATTTGCTCATTTGGGGGGGGAGGGGGTGGAGAAGTTTGCACTGAACCTGTCTGCCAGGATGTTGTCAATGTCTGTGGGCTCAGTGTATTTTTTGTCATTTTGCACTAACACAGAGCATATCTGGGAGTTTCCACCCAGGTTGCTGACATAACTAAAGAAAGCCTTGTGATTATCTTTAGCGTCGTGTGCAATTTTTTTCCGAAGCTAGCCTTAGATGATTTTATGAGGGATCGTAGTTTCTTGCTAGTACTGATCAGAGTTGCCTTCCCTTTCAGGGATTTTGCTCTGTCATGTAGTAGCTTCCTCCTTCTGTTGTACAGCTTATTTATGGCTGGGGTCCAACAGACAGGTCTCTTGCCTTTGGAGGAGTGTGTCTTGGCTTTATTTGGGATAGCATGATCCATGCATTCCTGTAGGTATCCATAAAATGCGTTTGTAAAGGATTCTGTGGTTTGGGCCATATTTTCCACTGGCCCTGGGGCTTTGAAGGATTCCACCTCAGTTTTGAGAAGTGGGAAGTTTGCTTTTGAGAAGTTTTTGACCGTGGTTTCCTTTGCTGGGGGTGAGGATGGGATATGGATGTCCATAGTGATTAATTTATGGTTAGATCTTACCAATGAGGTGTTTACCTCTGGTATGGAACATAGAGTCCCCATGTTGGTGATGATCAGGTCCAATATGTTTTCCCCTCTTGTGGGAGTGGTGACCAGTTGTTCCATAGCATTTGAGTTTATAAATTCTAGGGACCATTGGGCTAGGGTGTTGGGGCTTGAGTAGTGCTCCCAGTCTATGTTTGGGTAGTTAAAGTCACCCAATATAATGGTGTTTGGAGAGACCTTCATATTCTCCAGTGTCTTCAGGAAAGCCAAGTGGGGTTCCTGAGTTTGGGAGGGTGGTCTGTAGCAGGCTACAAACTGGAAGGCAGTTTTTCCCACTGTTAGTTGCACATGGATGGTCTCAGATGCTTCGTGCAGTGCCACTAGCCTGGAGGTATAGGTATCTTTGATGTATATGGATACTCCCCCTCCTCTTGTGGTTTGGTCCGAGTTTTGGGGCCGAAAAGCATGGTATGAGGTATAGCCTGGTAGTGCTGGGGTACTCTTGGGAGCCTTGAACCAGGTTTCTGTTACTGCACAGATATCGATATTCTCCATACTGAGGAGAGCCTCAAGTGCATGCATCTTGAGGTTTAGACTTCTGGCGCTGAGCAGCATTACCCTTAGTTTATTTTTCCTTGTGTTGTCTAAGGAGGTGGGTTTGTCTTTTGAGCCTTGCCTAAAAAAGGCACTATGGGGGTGGCAAGAGCCTTGGCCAGTATTCTAAAACCCAAGGGTGACAGGTGCAAGCCGTCCCTAGTGAAGCAACATGGCTTGTCAAGTATGTCATCCCAGGCTGACAGACACTGGATCCCCTTTGAGTGACACCAATACTTTAGCCAATTGTTGAAATTGATCATTTTGTCTTTATACTGTGGTATCATTCTTGGTGAGGGTAAGATGCTACTCAAGGTCAGGGTCATACTGGCCTGGGGCCACATGATCAGAGAGCTCCTCTATGTCTCTTTTCATGTAATCCAGGGAGGTACATCTCAGGTCATTCACACCAGCATGGACAATGACGGAGTCATATTTGTACTTGCTTTGGAGTGACCTGAGTGCTTGTGTTATGTGGCGGATCATGGCACCCAACAGGCAGCTTACAGTGACCTTCTCCTTGTTCAGCCTGTTGAGACGGATGTCAGTGTGTCTGACAATAGAGTCACCTATTACAAGTCTATTAGGTGTGTTGTTTAGCCTTAAGGGCTGTGACTGTGTGGCACACTGACTTTGTGAACTATGTGATACGTGAGTATTGTTGTGGGGTAGCAGTTGCTTGGATGTCTGCTTTGGAGGTTTCTGTTGCTTGGGAAGATTTTTATTTAGAGCCTCTGAGTATGTTTTTGTGTGTTTATGTGTTTGGTTTGCTGTTGCAATACATCTATGTGAGACTGGTTTGTGGTGTGTGTGATTACCTTCTCCTCCAGACTGACCATGCCAGTACTATGTTGAGAGAGCTCAGCCTCCAGTTTGGCTATATAGTTGCATCTCTCACATATATTTGAGCTTGTTGGGAAGAGGAGAGGGTGGTCTGTGTACATAAGGCAGTTGTAACATTGCCTCAAGATTCCCATATTCACCAGCTGGACTGGAGAGTAAACCTGAAACTGACTTTTGGACATGCCAGAATAGTATAAGGAATTACTTTTTGACTTGATCAAAAAGGACCAATAGGGAGCCAAGTACTTAAAGGGAGTATAAGAGGGTGTAGTGCTTTAGTTTATTAGTGCTTACTTATAAGACACTTATCCTAGCTACTGGTGGGTTTTAGAAGGAAAATAGAGTACTTACTTTGAGATTTGGAACAGTTCTAAGGGAAAAAGTGAAGTGCAGACTTTGTGGAGCCGGGAATAGTTTAAACCTGATTAAGCGGTGCTGCCCGATGCTGCGCTGTGCACCGCACAAAAGAGGGTTTTAAGAGAGGGGGATCAAGGAGTTTGGAATTGATCCAAAATGGCCAATAAAACTACAGTTTCTAGGCAGTAACCACTCCCACAGGGGCAGGCAGGCTGTTCAGTGTTTACCACTGCCACTGATGAACACAGAGACTTCCCTTTAGCCCAAGCAAGCAATGGCTTCCAAGAAACTTACAAACAGTTCAGAACAGCAAATCTGTAACTGAACTTTTTTTTAAATTTCAGAAAGTGGTAAAAACGCAAGATTTTTTTGTTTTGTTTTTTGTTTTGTTTAAAGATAGCAGAGATACACAAGTAGCAACAAATTAGAACAGTGCAATAAATGACCCCACACTTGAGTGCTAGGCCAGAGACAGGTAAAATGCAGGTTTTAAGAATAAAACGATTTTAAAATAAGTGCAACACAGGAAGTTCAGCAAACAGGCTCTAGATGTGTTCTAAATACAGTTCCTAATACAACGTAAGGATGGTAAGAGTGAAACACTGCACAAAAACCACAAAACTCACTCTTTGAGACCCAAATAAGGGTATGAGAACCAACAAATGAGAGTTCCAAATAATAAAAAGCAGACAGTTTGCCTGAACAAAACACCGGAACACTGTTGTTGAACTGAAGTATTTAATAACGCTTCCCAAGTACATACGTTTTCGAACACCTTCCTCAGAACATACACTCAGTTACTTTATTGCTGTATTTATACACCACTTAAATTGAATAATAGATATTAATTTAAATTAATTAACCTGTTAACCATGATCTGGAAAAGTATTTTTTTAAAAAATGCACTTCCAATATAAAATAAAACATTGTTAGAATTTGTATAAATAGTTAAAACATGTATGGAGATTTTAAAATTAATGTTATAAACATGAAATAAGAATGAAATAATACATTATAAGAATATATTTGATTCTTCAAAGTTAAAATTTTAAAAAGGATCTTCATCACCATCTGGTGGACAAATATAAGAATGACAATCTCACAACTTGGCAGCTCTCAGTTTTAAAACTGGAGCTAGTGACAACATATCATTCAAACCCGGTTCCCTGGTAACATCCAGGACAATTTGCCAGTACAGTTCCCTGTATTCAAGTTTGGTTTCCCACATGCCACCCCTGATTTCTTTGGGCACTATTTCAAGAACAAAAAAATAAAAAATGGAATTCTCACATTTTTGGGAATGTCTATACAAAGCATTGTTGATATTTCCCTTCCTCATTTCATAATAGTGCTCATAGATTCTGGATTTTAATTTCCTTTCAGTTTTACCTACATAAAAGGAAGAACAGGAGTGGCATGTGGCAATATATATAACCCCTTGTGTATTACAGTTAGCAAAGGTTGTACTTTTGATTGTCTTGTTTCTATCAAATATAGACAATTGTGAACCGGTCTGAATGTATTGACACTGAGAACATGATCCACATTTAAAAGTTCCCTTTTTGTGGCTAATATTATTTGCAGTACCTTGTCCTCCAAATTCAAATATATTTTTTAAATTTGTGTCTCTGCTGTATACAAACTTGATGGGTTTATTCTTCAAATGCTCTAAGTCGGTAATTTCCTGGAACCTTTCCCATTCCCTGCTTAGAACTCTTTTAAGTGGGAATGCATCACCTGTATAATCCATTACATAAGCAGTGGAAAAATTGTCAACGGCCTTTGGTGGAACATCGGGGGATATATCTCTTGTTGAAACAGATTGGGTGGTATTGGTGGATTCATGACACCCTAGAATTGGGGAAAATCTATCCTTCCTGCCTTCCATGACTATTTCATATATTTCATCACACAAAAGGATGGGTATCCTCTTTCTTTGAACATATCTATGATGAACTTGCTATCTGTTAAAAAATCTACTTCTTCTGAGGTCATCCTGCTGGATCTAATAAGTTGTCCTTTTAGAATATTTTTCTTTTGTCCAAAAGGATGACCACTAGTAAAATGGAGATCTGAATTGGAAAAGGTGGGTTTCCTATACACCTTAGAAGTAAAGTGGTCATCACCCTTCCTTAGTAGAACATCCAAATAGCAACATTCATCATAATTGATGCTATATGTGAAATCAAGAAAATTTGTAGTGGATTTTATATATTCAAAAAATTCATAAAACCTTTCTAGCGTGTCTGTCCAAAAAATAATATCATCCAGAAAACGTTTATAGAATACCCAAGAATTACTGTATTCACTGGAAATAATATACTGTTTCTCCCACCATGTCAAAACAATGTTGGCATAGGTGGGTGAACATTTAGCCCCCATGGCCACTCCCTTTTCCTGCTTATAAAATTCTCCCTGAAAAAACATAAAATTATGTTTGAGAACGGTCTCCATTAGAACCATACAAGTCCTAAATGTGTCATCACATAAGTCACCATAGTGCAATATACTTTCCTCAAGCCAAGTCAAACCCATGTCATGGGGTATACTGCCAAAAAGATCAATAACATCCAAGGTAATGAAAATTATATCCTTGGAAAATAGATTTGCCTTCACCTGTCTTAAAAAGTCCCAAGAATCTTTAATAACAGTAATACCCTGGTTGGATAAACATTTTAGTTTCACATCAACATACTTGGCTAAAGGGGTGGTGATGGAACCCTCAGAGGACACAATAAGATGCAAAGGTGGATTGTGGGGATCCTTATGAATCTTAGGTATCCCAAAGACTGAGGGTACCCTTGGAAATTGATTATGTAGATAATTATAAGTATCTAAATCGATGGTACCTTCAAGTAATAGGTCATTCAATAAAATGTTAATTTTACTTTTAGAAATATTGATTTCATTAAGGGACGCTTTTGAATAGTTGGAAACATTATTTAAACACTGTTTCATCTTGGATTCATAGAGAATATAGTCCATCACAACTGCTCCACCCCCTTTGTCCGGTTGCATGATTCTAATATTTCTATTGCCCCTCAGGTGGGATAAGAGTTCCTGCTCATTTTTAGATAAATTTGAAAAAACATAGTGGGAACTGATGGTATTTCTAATTTCCCTCTCCATTACACGTTCTAGATTCTTCAATTGTGGGTGTAAGGGGGGATTGAATACACTCTTTTTCTTTAAAGAAACCTCAGAATGGAGATTGCATGGATTCACTAACTTGAGGGAATTATTACCAAACATAATATCTAAATTTTGTTTTCTTAGGAACATCTTAAGATCCACTATGGCACTGGAAATGTTAGTCTTTCTTAGTGGAATGAACTTAAAGCCCTTTATAAATAATTCAGAAAGTTCTGTGGTGACATCCAGAATACTGTAATTGAAAATCTTGTAATGTTTGTATTCATATATATTCATGTTCTGTTGAATAACATCACCCCCCTGAATGACTACCTGCGATTCAACCTGGGTTGGTAGTAATGCTGATTGTAGTGTACTGGAGATCGATTCCTTAACCTGTTCGACCTGCGTAGTGGGGGTACATATTCTAAAGGAAAATCCTGGTTATTTAATTCTCTCTCACTGTGATTAGAAATATTCTCAACATTTAAATTAGATGTATCATGATTAGCCACTGTCTCACCCCGAAATGACTTGTGGGGCTTTGGTTTGGGGTATATCCAACCAGGGTATTACTGTTATTAAAGATTCTTGGGACTTTTTAAGACAGGTGAAGGCAAATCTATTTTCCAAGGATATAATTTTCATTACCTTGGATGTTATTGATCTTTTTGGCAGTATACCCCATGACATGGGTTTGACTTGGCTTGAGGAAAGTATATTGCACTATGGTGACTTATGTGATGACACATTTAGGACTTGTATGGTTCTAATGGAGACCGTTCTCAAACATAATTTTATGTTTTTTCAGGGAGAATTTTATAAGCAGGAAAAGGGAGTGGCCATGGGGGCTAAATGTTCACCCACCTATGCCAACATTGTTTTGACATGGTGGGAGAAACAGTATATTATTTCCAGTGAATACAGTAATTCTTGGGTATTCTATAAACGTTTTCTGGATGATATTATTATTTTTTGGACAGACACGCTAGAAAGGTTTTATGAATTTTTTGAATATATAAAATCCACTACAAATTTTCTTGATTTCACATATAGCATCAATTATGATGAATGTTGCTATTTGGATGTTCTACTAAGGAAGGGTGATGACCACTTTACTTCTAAGGTGTATAGGAAACCCACCTTTTCCAATTCGTATCTCCATTTTACTAGTGGTCATCCTTTTGGACAAAAGAAAAATATTCTAAAAGGACAACTTATTAGATCCAGCAGGATGACCTCAGAAGAAGTAGATTTTTTAACAGATAGCAAGTTCATCATAGATATGTTCAAAGAAAGAGGATACCCATCCTTTTTGTGTGATGAAATATATGAAATAGTCATGGAAGGCAGGAAGGATAGATTTTCCCCAATTCTAGGGTGTCATGAATCCACCAATACCACCCAATCTGTTTCAACAAGAGATATATCCCCCGATGTTCCACCAAAGGCCGTTGACAATTTTTCCACTGCTTATGTAATGGATTATACAGGTGATGCATTCCCACTTAAAAGAGTTCTAAGCAGGGAATGGGAAAGGTTCCAGGAAATTACCGACTTAGAGCATTTGAAGAATAAACCCATCAAGTTTGTATACAGCAGAGACACAAATTTAAAAAATATATTTGAATTTGGAGGACAAGGTACTGCAAATAATATTAGCCACAAAAAGGGAACTTTTAAATGTGGATCATGTTCTCAGTGTCAATACATTCAGACCGGTTCACAATTGTCTATATTTGATAGAAACAAGACAATCAAAAGTACAACCTTTGCTAACTGTAATACACAAGGGGTTATATATATTGCCACATGCCACTCCTGTTCTTCCTTTTATGTAGGTAAAACTGAAAGGAAATTAAAATCCAGAATCTATGAGCACTATTATGAAATGAGGAAGGGAAATATCAACAATGCTTTGTATAGACATTCCCAAAAATGTGAGAATTCCATTTTTATTTTTTGTTCTTGAAATAGTGCCCAAAGAAATCAGGGGTGGCATGTGGGAAACCAAACTTGAATACAGGGAACTGTACTGGCAAATTGTCCTGGATGTTACCAGGGAACCGGGTTTGAATGATATGTTGTCACTAGCTCCAGTTTTAAAACTGAGAGCTGCCAAGTTGTGAGATTGTCATTCTTATATTTGTCCACCAGATGGTGATGAAGATCCTTTTAAAATTTTAACTTTGAAGAATCAAATATATTCTTATAATGTATTATTTCATTCTTATTTCATGTTTATAACATTAATTTTAAAATCTCCATACATTTTTTAACTATTTATACAAATTCTAACAATGTTTTATTTTATATTGGAAGTGCATTTTTTAAAAAAATACTTTTCCAGATCATGGTTAACAGGTTAATTAATTTAAATTAATATCTATTATTCAATTTAAGTGGTGTATAAATACAGCAATAAAGTAACTGAGTGTATGTTCTGAGGAAGGTGTTCGAAAACGTATGTACTTGGGAAGCGTTATTAAATACTTCAGTTCAACAACAGTGTTCCGGTGTTTTGTTCAGGCAAACTGTCTGCTTTTTATTATTTGGAACTCTCATTTGTTGGTTCTCATACCCTTATTTGGGTCTCAAAGAGTGAGTTTTACAGTTCCTAATACAGCTATCAAGTTTAGTAAGTTGGAAAATGCCAAAAAGTAGGCGGCAATGCAGAAATCTTAACAAATAATCTGAAGAAAAATACTTAAAATCTCAAAAGTGGCTCCTTTCTTCTTTCAGCGTTTTCTCCTCTTGGTGGGTGCTTCACCAACAGCCAAGTCTGAAAAGATGCCAAAACCACGGGGCGATCGGATTTTAAGAGAGGGGGATCAAGGAGTTTGGAATTGACCCACAATGGCTAATAAAACTACAGTTTCTAGGCAGTAACCACTCCCACAGGGGCAGGCAGGTTGTTCAGTGTTTACCACTTATGTATTACAATTGTTGCCTATTAACATATATTGCTGAATTACCTGTTTTCTGGCTGGTTTACTATCAAAATTGTGAACAGAAAAATAAATTCTGTTTGAAACTCCAAGGAAAAACAAAGTCAAAATCAATAACATGGCACAATGTAGAATCAGCTGAATAAAATTCAGCAGATTCAACATTGTTACTGAACAGATCACATGATGCCCATATAGGAGTTCAGTTAAGTGAAACTCCTATACCTCACATCACGTTTTTGAAGGGGGCCCCACACCCCCTGATAACTATATATTCCAACTCCAAGATTGCACTATAGTGAGGAAAGGGATGAATTTCCCAAACCACACTGTACCACAATCTCTGTACAGTACTTTGAGTTCATATCATTCGCTAATATGAACTTTGAACATGGAGATGTTCAACAAGATGGAATTTCAAACATTCATGTTTTGAGTTTTCCATCTGTAGAGCATCTTCATTCCTAATTTTGAGAGCAAACTCTGTTGGCCATATGCCGTAACTGGTACTGGCATACTGTTAATATACTGACTGTTCTGTTATTCATTGTTGTGTGTCACATAATACGCATTGAAATGTAATGGGTTATTTCCTATGTTCTGGCATGCTGTTATTACTAACAATGGTTTTGTTCATAACTAACCTAAATGTATTGCTTCAGCTTAACCCCTCCAAAACCACAACATGTCAGGGTAGGCTGGATCATGCTGTTCCACCTACCCTACCTCAGCCAGCCATGGCACCAGGTCTCAGCACTTGTGGGACCCAAGCTGGATGTGCTCCCTCCACTGGCCATGCACCACCTTCTGGTGGAACCTCCTCAGGGGATAGGGTATGACCCCCGAGGAGCAGTGGTGGAGGGGCAGAAATCACTTAGGATTGACTACTGGCTATGGTGCCCAGGGTTGTTCATAGGAACTATGAACGTCACTTGCACTAGATTGAGGACAGACTGGAAAACCTGGTGTTGCTGGCTGGCCCCGGTGAACAGCCTCCAGCACAGCCACCTTCAGGGCAGTGAAGGAGCAGTGTGGAATGCCCATGGGTGGGACCTCGGACACTCTGCTGCTGTCTGGAGGCATATGCACTTCGGACTCCACAACACCCTCCCCATCCAAGGTGTTAACCCCCCCTCATGTGTCACACACCGCCCCTGTCTGCTGTCTTGTCTGTCTTGTCTGTCCACAAATGCATCCTGTCCTACCCAACTAACCTCCGCACACATACCTGTGTCCCTTCCCCAACATTCCACTCTCTCCTTATAAACAAAAGAAAATGGGCACCTGTCCCACAACAAAAATATCACCCCATGCAAAGCTCCCATTTCACATAATGTATCCCCTCCACACAACTAATTTGGTCCAATTAGCTTGACATCACATTTATGTTGTCCTCACTCATCTCTCTTGCGGTTTGAGAGTCCATGTTCATTTACAAACTCTGTCAAACTGCACAACTGTTGCTGTACAAGAAATGTAGTTACAGTTCTACCCTGTACCCATTCTGCACATACCTATCTGCCTTTCCCTATATTTTTCCCACTGCTTGCCCCCATTTCACCACTGTCCCATCACCCCTTTTTCTTTTCTTTTTAATTTTTTAGCGTGGGTTTGGGCGGAGCTAAACAGAGCACCTAGATGTGGCGTGATGAGCTGCACTGCACAAACCCGCTTAAATGAGCTTCAATGTGCCTTAACGATCCTATGTGTTTCTTACAGTGTTAGGCACATATATAAAAAAGTCACCCCTTCCACATTTTGAATCTAAGCCCTGTCAACTACAGTCAACAGCATTAACCCCCTAGGCCACAGAGATCCTAATTAAAACAGGTGCTTCCAGCAATGCATACTGATTGCCACTGACAGAATGAAATCAAACCTAATATGACAAACGGGAGTGTACCCGGGACTCTGAAACAAACATACACCAGTAGACAGTTAAAAAAGTAATAATGGCAGTATGTGAGGCCTGGGATAGCAGGTAAATGTTCCCTTTTACCTACAACATCTTCAAGCACACCTGCTAAGGGGTCAGTGGCAGAGTACATATGTTGAAATGGGACACTGCTGCAAGAACAACTACCATTCAAAGCCATGCACATATTGATGGATGCAGACGTGTATCACAGCTTGTATGTCAGCACATATATCTGGCAATTACACCTGCTCCTGGACCACCTCACTAGCTCAGGCTATTAAATGCCTTGCATGCAGAGCATTTTGCCACACACAGTCCTGGGTTCGAATCCAGTGTGTTGCACTTCAATTTCATTGTTGTGAACACACCAAGTAACAACTGAGTCATGCACATTTAATCCCCAAAGGCTACTGCTACTGAATAATCAGCTACCCAGTTTTGCAAGTCACAGTCCTGCAGGTAGGGATACACTGCACATATTCACATAGCCTAAGTATATCTCACCTACTACTCTGCTATTGGCAGTGTTGCGTAACAGATGTACCTTCAGCACATGCCTTGATTGGACTGTAATGGGTACCCATACCCTGGCTCTGCTGTAATGACAGGGCTGACACAGCTGCCACAGTTGCATGCACATCTTGCAGGCCACCAAAGTGGTCACGCTCCCCCCATTGTGCCCTAGGCTGGTGCAGCAGCTGTAGCCTGGAGCATACACAACTGTTTGTTAAGATAGCTGCTACAGACTGACCATACCTCCCAACCCCCTCTAATATGGGATCTGGACACAACCATACATAAAGGGGGGAGGAAAAGCCCAGAGATAGGTATATGTTTCACAGTTTGACTCTACAAAGATAGTAAGTTGATAGGATAGCAGTATTAGCTGCATATTCTGATGGGTATGAAGTGTGACCCTCACATGTCTCTCTCCCCTTTCTGACCTCAATGCACAATGTTTATCACTGAACTGCCATAAGACCACACTGTCATGGGACACTGACCAAACATATGAGGGAAAACTGTGGACATACTTCATGCATCTCTACAGTGGACAGCATTTGTACTTACCCTCTGCGATGCTGTAGTCTTTATACCTCAGTAATGTCCATCTCAATAAACTAAAAAAGGGACCAAGAAGGCCTTATATATTGCATATGGTGCCATGTCATTGGTTAATGATAGTGCAATTCAGCTGTTTTGGATGTAATTAGCAATTCTGAGCCACAGATTGGTGCAGAGGCAATTACATGTTAATGATCATTACCTACAAAAGGCAAGCAACCACTTATGGACTTATGGGGAACAGGTCTGTATGTATGTAAAGTAATAAAACGATTGTCCCTGGCAAACTCAGGAAAACCAACAGGAAACAGATAAAAGCCAGTATTCACTAAATAACAGAATCTCCTGTTGGTATTTCGCTCCACGTAGATGAAAGCTCTTAAACCAAGAGTTCTGATAATAAACACAGAATTGGCGCCAAAACACCAATTCAAATACTTGATAAATCCAATGCACTAAATAACTTCCTTAAATATTGACTTTTCAGTCCAAAAACCAAGGTGTTGATTCAGAAATATATTTATTCGGTAAGCGCTTTCGCTAATAAGCTTTGTCAAACCACAAACAAAAAGAAATACTGGCTGCTTTTTATACAAATCCAAGTTCAATTATCCATTTAAATAAAGCAATTTAGTTTTAAAGAGATACATTCCTTTTGCGCCCAATATTTTAAAATATGAACATACATTCTATGTTAAAAACATTTTAATTATGTCAATAAATATGGTGTATAAAAAATACATATGCCTATAAAATTTCATATATTTCTCATATCTTTAAAACACATCATTTGTTACTGCTTGTTATAAATTGTATTAAAAATAAAAAATGGTGACAATAATTCTAAAATAAAGCTTGTTAACTACGAATTTCATAATAAATATGAATAGTTTTAATCAGAGCATTTCAATAAATTATGTATAAAGACAATGTATTAAATGCATCAAATGCTAGTGTTACATATATATATATATATATATATATGTGTAGTCTGTTCTTATAAAAATAAATATTTCATTGTTATTATTAATATTGATTTCATAAATGTGGTAATGTTCATTAAAATAACTTGTTTAAATTTTTAAATTTTATGTCTTCTTTTTTTAAGGCTTGGTTTTAATGGGACTCTGTCATTAAGACCAGGGTAACGGTGTGCTTTAGTTTTTATAATCCATTCTGTCTCAATGGATTCTGTTAAATTTCTAATGTCACCTGCTCTTATGTTAGTTCCAGTTACTTGTAATGCTGAAAAAGTGAAGCTATGTGTTTCTCCTGCACTAATAACATGTTTAGACAATGCATTTACTTCAGAATGAATGCAAATTTGATACAAATGCTCTCTTATTCTTTCTTTAAACATTCTGTCTGTTTTTCCTACATAGTAGGATGAACACGTTATAAGAATAATTTACATAGATTATTGTGTGGTAACGTTTTAAACACAGATATGGTTGACAAGAGTTATGAAGGCACTACAACTTGTAACAAGTGTAATTACTGTCAGTATATATCCAATGTCAATGCATTTATACATCCTTTGACAGGTGATTTTATTGATGTAAAGGTGAATGCAAATTGTAACACTTAACATGTGATTTACCTAGCCAGATGTTTAACGTGCTCATCCTACTATGTAGGAGAAACAGACAGAATGTTTAAAGAAAGAATAAGAGAGCATTTGTATCAAATTCGCATTCATTCTGAAGTAAATGCATTGTCTAAACATGTTATTAGTGCAGGAGAAGCACATAGCTTCACTTTTTCAGCATTACAAGTAACTGGAACTAACATAAGAGCAGGTGACATTAGAAATTTAACAGAATCCATTGAGACAGAATGGATTATAAAAACTAAAGCACACCGTTACCCTGGTCTTAATGACAGAGTCCCATTAAAACCAAGCCTTAAAAAAAGAAGACATAAAATTTAAAAATTTAAACAAGTTATTTTAATGAACATTACCACATTTATGAAATCAATATTAATAATAACAATGAAATATTTATTTTTATAAGAACAGACTACACACATATATATATATATATGTAACACTAGCATTTGATGCATTTAATACATTGTCTTTATACATAATTTATTGCAATGCTCTGATTAAAACTATTCATATTTATTATGAAATTCGTAGTTAACAAGCTTTATTTTAGAATTATTGTCACCATTTTTTATTTTTAATACAATTTATAACAAGCAGTAACAAATGATGTGTTTTAAAGATATGAGAACTATATGAAATTTTATAGGCATATGTAGTTTTTATACACCATATTCTATTGATATAATTAAAATGTTTTTAATATAGAATGTTTGTTCATATTTTAAAATATTGGGCGCAAAAGGAATGTATTTCTTTAAAACTAAATTGCTTTTTTAAATGGGTAATTGAACTTGGATTTGTATAAAAAGCAGCCAGAATTTCTTTTTGTTTGTGGTTTGACAAAGCTTATTAGCGAAAGTGCTTACCGAATAAATATATTTCTGATTCAACACCTTGGTTTCTGGACTGAAAAGTCAATATTTAAGGAAGTTATTTAGTGCATTGGATTTATCAAGTATTTGAATTGGTGTTTTGGCGCCAATTCTGTGTATTATCAGAAATCTTGGTTTAAGAGCTTTCATCTACGTGGAACGAAATACCAACAGGTATGTAGTTTTACTCACCCAGACAGCGTATGTGCAAAGCATTTACAGAAGAACACTTCAAAAAAAGCATTACATCACTCTACCAAGTATGTGATAAATTTCCCTATAAAACGGGATGTAGATGAGAGGATGGAGGTATGGGGAATAGGGATTAAAACATTAGGCTTGAATTGGATCTATGATAATGACATGTCAGTAATACTCTGCTGTCCAGCACCTACAGGTTTGCCTCTTAATTGTCCCTGCTTTGAATCACATCTCAGTTTTGTCCCTGTCCATCCCCCCTACAACAGTTGGCTGTTGTAGTAAAGATAGTGGAGTACACATAAGACATAGTGATACTAAAAAAGGGTGTACACTCCTGTAACATCAAACAATGTACTGTAATTCATCTCCTCTCAATCTGTCAATGTCACACATAAATAGTATTAACATTGTAAAAGTGTCCCTAAATGTCCCTGATGTGCTCTAGTTAAGTCCTTGTTTCATGGACATTCGTCCCTCTCTGGTTGAGAGCTATGCCTAACATACCTCTCAACCTCCTACAGTAATAAATCAGAACAAAGCCATATATAATGGGGGGACAAAGGCCCAAAATCAGTGACAGAGTATACATATTGGCCATACAAAGTAAGAATGTGAATAGAGTAACAAATATTACTGTAGCATAAGTGTTGTCTGAGGGATCTGATGGGTGACGGTTAGATTCTGTCTCAATTCTCTGACAGCAACAATCAATCAGCGGACAACCATTTCTCAGACTTCCACAAGTTTGTGCAAGAAGTACCACATCTACGAGGCAAACATGGAGACATTCTGCAAACATCTGCATAGTTGAGAGGTATGATGCCTACATGGAACATATACTACAGCATGTTTTCATTGCTGTCTGTCATTGTGGCACACTGGTGTTGCTGGACTGTCCCCATATAGTTGTTGGAATAACACACTGCTATTTGTCCAACAGTGGCTGTATGACATATTAGTGGTGATTTTCCAATAGGGGACAGACCACAGTACACTGCAGTGATGGGTGTAGAGACATACACCAGAATCTGTCACAGCACACAGGGACATTACCCATTATTACTACTTTCTTGGTGATAGCCACACATGTAGTGTGTTGCCACACTGTGGGGTATGATGTGTGAGGGAGTAGTAGATAGTGCAGGCCATTATGGGTGTGTAGCAATTGTACATAGTGGACAGCCATGTATCTGGTCTTGTAAGGTATTGCCCTCTTGTTGTCTTGCAGGACCGATGTACCGACAGGGACATCTTCCATTTTAATCTGCAGAAAATGACACAATACTAGATGTCCTCAGATTCAAACATCACATCCTGCTGTCAAGCGGTCACCACAATCATGAACAGTGGGCAGCATTGTGGGCCAACCTTGTAAGGGCTGTTAATCATAATGGCCAATAGGTCAGGACCTACAAGCAGGTCCAACACTGGGCCACAGATATGGTCAATGTCGCACGTCAAAGGGCAGCTGCTGTTGCCAGGGATTGTGCTGCCATTGTTGGAGGGCCTGCAACAGAACAGCCAATCTCAGCCACAGATATTCAGGTATTCCTGGTGAACCTAAGATCAACCAACAACTCCCAGCTAACCATCACACCATACATCATGGAGGTGGGTGCCACAGCATCCACATCAGGGGAGCATCCATGTAAGCTTACTTTGTTCACCAGTATAATACATTAGCAGTCATTGTGGCAGGCTCTACAGACCAGTGCATGGGTGTCAGGTCTATCTGCATTGGGTAGGGATTGGCTTTTACCCACAGTTGTGCACACATACTCAGATTGCCAGCAATACCGCCAGTATCATATTAGCTACTGTACATGTGGATATATGCACATATTACCTTGTAACTCTGCAACATTTGGTGTTATAAAGAAAAAACAGGGTAGGACCACCATGAGATGAAGCATAAAACAAGGTTTATTACATATAAATGAACGCTTTCACATGCTACCAAGGCACGCTTCTTCAGATTTCATTTGATGTTACTGAAAATACCTCTCCCTCACCTTTTCATAGGTCCAGCAGATGTGGCCAGATTTCATGGTCCTGTACCTGGTAAGTGTGATACATATATAAACTATGACTGTTAAGGGCTGCCATTTTGCCTTATGCACAACTGTTGTGCTTAGCCAGAGTAGAATAGTTGTATGTTCCATTTTGGAGCAGTTAACTACAGTGCATAGCCTAGGGAATGACAAGTGTGTATTTGTGCAAACATTAACATGTTTGCACTTATAGTTAGGAGCAACTAGGCAGCCTACTATACATGATGCAATTCCTCCAAGATGCCCATTCAAACACAATAGGGCGAAGTTACATACCTGAGGCAGTGCCACTATAACTGGCTTATCATTGCCAAGATAGGTGTAGTCGGTTTTATGTGTAGTTCTGTCACATACCATGTCATATTACATATCTCATAGGTGTATTGTACTGGCAAAGTTCACCGGATGTAGGTGATGTGCATGTTATACAGGGCATGGGTTGTCTGTGTACATTGTGAGTTTGTATGTTGTACATGGGATCAGAGATGAGAAGATGTGGGAAATGTAATGCAGTTGTGGATCCTCATCTGTATGAGTATGTGTGGATTACCATACATAATAGTGCAGATGATAATGTACTTCTTTTGTCTTGCTTCTCACAGATGAACAGGGGAGTTTGAGTATGTCCCCCTCACAACCTGATGTCAGTGTCTCATCAGACTCTGATGATGATGGTGGCCATACTGAGGGACAAGTGGGGATGTCGAGGACTGAATCTGTCCCAGAGGTTGACATACCTCTTCGGCCCCCATTGTCCCAGCACACAGTCAGTATGCCCACAAATACCCAGTCCACAGAAGCCACAGATATTGAACAGTCAGAGGGTGGAAAAATAGTACAGGAGAGTGTAAGAACTATTGCATCAGTGAGTGTAGTCACTAGCCATAGCCAGACAGCTGGTGAGGTCCCACACAGGCAGTTTTACAGGAGTGCTCCATGGAGGACAGTTGCCCATCCACCTCCTGTTGCAGGTGTCACATCGAGGGTCACTGGCCACATGTTTTGGGCTGTCATGGAGGCACAGGCATGATCTGAACACAACACCAGATGGATGCTTAGGGTTATGGATGCAGCACAGACAGACATCTGTTGCTGCCTCCACCACATTGGTGACACCATGTAATGTTTCACTGATGTAATGAACAGATAGAGGGCTATGACCGTGTCTGTCTTTGAGCACACATTGTCTTTGTTTGAACATGTGGTTGGAGTTGGGCATTGGACATGTGGACATGCTGTCCACACGACAATGTTGCAGGCCATGGACACATGTCCTGGGTGGTCCCATCTGGGACACAGGCCAAGCAGACAGCAGTCATTGTCAGGTACTAGCACCACATCTGACTTTGGGCATTGTGCTGTCCTTGGTACTCCTGGTGAACCCAGCTCCTATGTTTGCGGCTGGAAATGGTGGTGTCCACTCTACCATACAAGGTCCACAGCTGTCCACCATACACATGTGTAGGGCTAGCACTGGGCTTGAATCTCTACATGCATACATTCCAGCACCACTGTCACATGCAGGTCACCTACAGACACACACACCACCTCTCCATGTCCCATGTAACCAGCTCCCCTTCCTGACTCACACACATGCTGTCAACTGTTTGGCACAGCCTAGGCTTCTGGCACCCCCACACCACACCTTGTGCATGTGATGATACCTGTGCCTCATCCCTGTCATCCATGCCATCGATGTGGGGACTTGCATATACGTGTCTGATGCACAGGGTGACTATTTAACTTTACATGTGATTGTGTAGTGCAGTAGTGTTATACCATGGCAGTTGTTGTGGGCCTCAACAGGTACTGTATGCTGGCATGTGTGAGGATTACACATCAAATATTGTATATCTTTGTTGCTTGATGGTACACTGGTGGTATTGCTACGGAATGACAGGTGTGTCATGGACCTGTGTATGTTTTTTCCCAGGAGTCTAAGCAATTCAACTATGGACACATGGTGGCAATACAATGGCACAGGATGGCAAGGTAGCACAGCAGAGATATGATGTCAGCAAGGTATGCCAGTATACATGCATAGCTCTATAGGTGCATATGTCTAGAACACCATGCCAGGGCAATGGGGACAGTCAGCGTCATCATGTTTCCATACCCTAAGACATACTCTACTACCCTTGATACATGTCACCTGGGTATTCTGCACGTACAACTCCAGATGGTGTTGGACATCACGTATGCTTATGTACAGGAGGCAATTTAGGGCCAGCAGCTAGTCAGAAGGCCATAAAATTGTGCTGTATGGGGACATATTTACACAAAAACAATTTGGATGATCTAGGATTAGAACCCCTACTTATTCAGTATTATACACTATAGCTGGAAGAACTTATGACAGGTGCTAAGCTGTTTATCTAATATTACACTGGCAGCCATTGCTCTTAGGGTGGATGACATCAGCAGGCCTTATACTGGAGGCCAATGTTGAGGCCAGCAGCTAGTCAGTGGACATAAAATGCATAACCATTGCTCAGAAATAGCCCATACAGCCTTGTCTGAAGTGCTGCATGGTGATATACTTACACATACAAGTTGGATTCTGTGAGATTAGAACCCCCACCAACCTAGTATTTTTCACTATAGCTTGCAGTATTTATCACATGTGCTACTCTGTTCATCTGATATTGCATTGTCAGCCAGTGCACATAGGGTGGATGACATCAGCAGGCCTTATAACAGAGGCCAATTTTAAGGCCAGCAGCTAGTCAGTGGGCATAAAATGCATAACCATTGCAGAGAGATAGTGCAGGCAGGGTTGTCTGAAGTGCTGCATATGGATATACTTACCAACACACACAGAGGTGGATGATGTGAGATTAGACCTTCTACCTATCTAGGTCATACAAACTATAGTTTGCAGTATTTATGACATGCGCCACAGAGTTCATCAACTGTTAGGTTGTCAGTCACTGCTCTTAAGGTGGATGACATCTGCAGATCTTGTAAAGGAGGGAATTTAGAGACCAGCAGTCAGTCACAGGGCCAGACAATGCATAGCATTGCATGGAAACAGCCCATATGGGCATGTTCATAGTGCTGTAAGGGAATACATCGATACACACAGAGTTGGAGGATGTGAGATTAGAACTCCTACTTATCTAGGTATTACACACTACAGCTTATAGTATCTATTGCATACGCCACAGGTTATGTCTGTTTTATATATTGATGCAGGCACAGTACTTGTGGAGTACACAAAGTGGCCTTGTGTTAGACAGCATGTGTGGCCTGCAGAGTAATCCTGCTTGGTACTGTTATTGTATCTAATGTCCTAGGGGGTAGGATATCTGGCAATATCACTGCTATGTGTATACACTTACCAGTCTGGCCATATGTGGCTGTTTGCAGTTTGATAGGCAGACATGTGGCCAGGGACAATATGGCCTGTCCAAGGAATGCACTGCACACATTGTACATTACACCACCTGCGTAGCTATGTCTATCTGTAGGGTGACAGCCCACATGCTCAGGGGTCTGTGGGTGAGTGGATTATGTACTGTTGCGCCCTTGGACTGGTGCCATCAGATAGCTGTTGTGATGTATATGTACAGGTAACCCCAGCATTCAGACGTATGTGGGAACATTTGTACATCCCTACCCTTATCTATATCAATGAGTATAACATGATTGTTTCCTTAAATATATTTGTGTGTGTCAGTAATATAAATGAGTTATGTAGAAGTATGTGGGGAGTCTATGCATCATTGTACTTTATATAACTATATATACATCTTGTTATTTTTATATATATATGCATACATATATATGTATATATATATATATATATATATATATATATATATATAGATATATATATGTATATATATATATATACACATATATATATATATATATATATATATGTGCAAATTACTGATAGAGACACTAATCAAGTGTGAGGGGGAGAGAGAGCAACAGATACGTATACGTAGCTGTAGGTATGTACAGATATATTTCCACATAGCAGGTCTTTGGGCAGTACAGGCAACAGATTTGGGCTCAAGTTAGCTAAGTGTAGGAGCATGTCCAGTGTGATTCTCATTACCAGGCCAGAGCTACCTGTACTCCAGTCTGGGAGTATTGTGTGCTGCAGGCCATTGACTGCTGCAACTGTTACCACAGCACTGCAGTTGTCTGATATTGTCCAAGGCATTCCTGGTTGTTAGCTGACCTTAATATGTGGCTCAAACTTCAGAACAGTACAGAGCTTCACAGACTGTTCAGACTTTTGCCACATATTTTTGGTCCATTTCACATAATATTGTGGTTTTCTGGTGAATTAGTAGCTAATCAGTGAAGATTGAAGTAAATAAATAATGACAGAAATCTGAGTTTTATACTCCATGTACATCATGAGAGTTATGCTAATGCAGGACCTGTTATTCTATAGATATGTTTGTAGGAGCAAATATTTAAAACCTGTCCCATGTTGTGGGCCTTGTTCCCACTTTTATTTACTTTGTTTGGACATATTTCCACATGTAAGAGGTTGAGAGGTATGATGTTTCTGGGTACAAGGTGAAACACCACACACAGGGTGACAGTCTGCATACTTCTCGCTGTACATGTTTTTGCAGAATGTCCAGCATTTCGCCCCATAGGTCTGCTGTGTTCCTCATACATTTGTGGTTTCCTGGTGCTATAATGTACATTGGTCACTGACTTGTTGTACCTACTGACACATTTAACTGATGGCCTTTACATCCTGCAGCTAATCTGACTTGTTGCAGCCTGTTGTTATACTAGCTACCTGCTAAGTTACTCAGAGCGTGTATAATATATGTTTGTATGTATGGCTTTTGTGCCCCCACTCACTATGGCTTTGTTCAGCCTTCTAGCAGTAATGGATTGAGGGGTTATGGCAGTCTGTGGGACTACCACCATATGAGCAACTCACATGCAACAAATGCTGGATACTGCCAGATTCGAACCATCAGCACCATCACACATGGTGCTGTCCCTGGCCCACTGAGCCACACCAGCCACCAAACAGAGAGGTTTCCTTCCTCACACTATCAACAAGATAGAGGAATTGTCTGGTCTGCTGGTATATCATTCCAGACTTACTCTTACAGCAGTTGTATGGCAACACTGATGTGTTTGGGATGGGGGATGGCCAGCCTATGCTCTGCTGACATAGACAGTCCTGTGACCCCATTCTTTGGCATCTCCCTGGAATACTCTCATGGGGTTTCCATCCATGTGGCCTGGTGTCTCTTATGGGGCACATACTTGTGAACAGAGTATCTGTTGTCCCAAGTGACTGTTAGATCTGTACAAGTAGCCCAGTAGCCCTGTATAGATCTCTGCAAGAAGCCCAATAGCACACTATATATAATCCACTGCATTCCCTTGCATACATGCAGCAGGTCCATACAAATGCTACCATATTGTAGTATCCCTTGCAAGTGGTGTGCAGGATAGTGACTTACCTTGCAAATGCAGCAGTTGACAGATCTGTAGTTAGGGGCTGACTCTGTCTGATGCACACAGTTCATAGCCAATACATGGTGAAGTACAGGTTGTGTGGCCTGGCTGGCATAATTTTTACTGATATGTATGCGAGTCAGAGTACGGTGTCATTTCCTAGGGAAGTAGGTCATCAGTGAATGTGCTATGTGTTATCTCTTGGCCAAGGCCAGGGCATACTGGGCACACCTATGTCAGCCTACAGGGACAGCCTCAGTGGTTCCTTCTCTGAGTCCCCCAGTGGGTGTGGCTGTAGTGACCTAGGCACTAGTGATGGGCTGTTTATCACTTCCCGTTGCTGATCCTGCTGCAGCTGTTTCTACAGGATCATACTGTGTAGCATGGCACATGCTGTGAACATCTGTGCACATGTGGCTGAAGGGTACTGCAAGGCTCCACCAGATATATTGAGGCAGTAGAACCGTGACTTCAACAACCCAAACACATGCTCTGTGATGTCCCTGGTTTGTGCATGTACCTCATTATGGCATTTTTCGAAGGGTGTGTGTGCATTTCTGATAGGTGTCATCATCCACAGTTCCAGTGCATAGCTAGAAACCCCAAGTAAATGGCCATGTGGGATGTCTCCCCTAACAAACATCTGCTACAGCTGTGATGAGTGCCAGATATGGTTGTCGCGATAACTGCCAGGGCTACCAGCATACACTTTCATGATAATGCCCAGGGCATTGCACATGACCTGGCAGTTGATGGAGTGGTACACCTTGTGGTTGATGAAGACTCTACCCTCTTCACCAGGTGGTGCCTTGATGTGTACATCAGTGCAATATATGGCATTCAGTACCTCAGAGTAGTGTGCTACACACTAGAAGAGTCCCATACTGCTGGCACTCTCCTCAGGGGTGTGGGGAAAATAAATGTGCTCACTGGCATGTGGTAGCATGACATGCAGAAAGTGATGGAGTATCCTGGAAGCAGATGCCTGTGAGACCTGCATCATGTCCCTAGTTGGTCTTTGGGAAGTACCTGTAGCTAGTATCCTAAGGGCTACTTATACTTTTGTTTCCACTGGGATGGGTTTCCCTATGTTGGCTCTGGGTCTGAGTTGAGAGCGGCAGAGTTCACTGAGTTGTTGTAGTATGTCCCTCTTCACCCTATAGCACTCTACAATCTCTAGCTCATGTTGCTCCTGATAGAGTACCCTGGGCATGAACCTCTTCTTCTCAATCTAGGCCTATGGTCAGCATCAGCAGCAGCTGCATTGACATCAGCATCTAGCACATACACATGTAGCAGACCTGCAGAAGCCCCTAGCATTCTCTCGGTTAAAATTCCCAAGTCTGTACTCCAATGGTGCAGACTATTGGGAAAATCAGATTGTAGGGTGTATGTATACTTTATAGTACTCTGTGTGTTTGGCTAGCTATAATGCATTCCACCTGCCAAGTACATCATTAAGGGGTTTAATGATCCCAGTTTAAGTGAAAAAGAGCTCATTAGTAATTAATATATAACTGGCATTCTGTGCCAATTTTTTTTGACAGCCTTCTTTGCTGAACACTGTGGTGCCCTGTGCAAACCCGTGCCTCAAAGATAAACAAAGCTTAGCAGTCAGTAGACACCCCCAATAGAGGGTCACTCTCAGCACATATGCACGCAGTGCAAACATGCTCAAACCCACTGAAACATGCGCCCCTAAGGTAAACAAAGCTTAGCAGTCACCAGACCCCCCCCCCCACTGAGCAGGGCTGTGCAGCAACAAACAGGCACCGATGAGCTCCAATGAGCTTAAAAGTTTGTGGACACACCCCATTTTGATGTCAGCTACCTCTTCTGTGGACACCAACATGGTTCTGTGCCTGCATGGATGGGATCTGAAGACACAGATACTTATTTGTTCTATTTAGTAAACCCAGGTCATTTGCATACAGATCTGTGCAGAGTACCTGGTACCTGCCTTGTTAGCAACCACAGCAGTCCTACATTGTACATACTCCACACAGGGTCCTGTAATGCATTACTGTTACTTACTCAGAAATTCTGTTTTCTTACAATATTTTTATATTTTTTTCCATAATGGCATGCTTGCGCACTGCAGCGTGCAATGCAAACATACTCAGGGTATTAAAAACAAATAATAATTTTCATTATTTTCTATATGGTTTTGGACACACAGTGGTTACTTTTGCTCATATCTGTGTCCTCTATACTATTTCTGCCACTGTAGCTACACTTTTACAGCCCCTGGTGTCATTTTTACATCCTGTACATGGAATTTTTCCATGTACATTACAGAAACCAAACACGGGGTCTTCATGACTGCCTATCTGCTTGCTGAATAACTCTACCTGCCTCATTTGTATGCATTTCACCTGCTTATGAGGTGAAATGCATGCCACGGACACTTCCGTGTTTGCACACTTGTGCACTCCCCTCAGCTCCCTTTACTGAATTGCACATCTGCTTACTTCCATATAAGCACCATGCCACTATGCCTACATTGAAAATAAGTCCACGTAGGCTTTATTAAATCCCCCCTATATCTTTTTCTGTTTCCAGCTGCTGAAGGTTCTGCCAGGAATAGAGCCTTATGCATTGAGCATATGCTCACACTTGAGTAGCTGTGGAGATAAGAGAGGTATGTATTATTGCCAGCCTTTATGACTCTAGAAATAGTATTAACACAGTTAAATCTGCAGGAGTAGTCTTGTTAGATGTGTAGTCTTATGACATTCAGGCATGCTAATGTTATGTCAGATGTCCGACAATGCATCTGCAAACTGTAATATGTAGCGATTTATTGTAAATAACAATGTGTATATCATTTTAGGTGGAATGTTGCATTATGTGTTATGAACTGGTGCTTTTATTACATTGAGTTTATGTGCTGTTTGTTATCACTACCTACACGAAGTGCAGCTGTGTTCAACTGGCATATTGCTTATGGCTTGAATGTTTTGCATATAAATGTTTTTATTGTAAATGCTGGTGGTATGTCAGGCAATTTTTGAACTTTATGTAGCGTGGTATTTTTTCATTAATTATACGTTGTGCATTGTTTGTCTATTTTATTATTGAATGTGTATCTCCTAACTAACTCAACAGTCTTAAGGCTGTTGGCAGACCTTTATTGACATGTACTGTTTGAGTTCTACTGTATTGTGATGGTTTGTTAAACTCTACCTTACATACAATTTCCTGTGGTTGATGTTCCATAAACCAGTTCTAGTTTTATTGTAGGTCTGAGCTGTTTAATAGTATATTCATGATTATCATTAGATTTTTCTAACCCTGCAAGTACATATGCATGCATAATACAGATATAGGCTGTGACAGTGGAAGATTTGTTGAGGGGCAGTATGTGTGTCATACATACCTTTCAACTGCCAGACGAGAGAATCAAGGCCTTAAAATTAGGGAAATCAGGCACAACTAATTTGCATAACATGGATATTTAAATCAGCAATTGAACATGTATGCATTCAATCACAGAAAGTCTGGGCATCATTTTGAGGAATTCTATAACTTTTATGAACTTTGAATGTTGTTATAGTCACAGTTTTTTTTTTGTTAGCATGAATTTCTTGAGGGGTATGAAATCTGAAATTTGAATGTCTTATTTAGTGACTGCAAATTTACATGGATCTTTGCAGAAAAAAGAAAACACTTTTAATGAAGAGTACATCAAGCATTCAAGACAAATTTCTAGGCTTTGTGCCCCCTAGCCTCTTAACCTCTTAAAGCAAGACTCAGAGACAAATCAAAAAATAATGTGGGGGAGGCATATGAGAATATCTGGGCAATTCTTCAAAAATTCTGAATTAGATTCTTCAATTCAAAGCCTTTTACACCATCCCAATAAATAAAGGCGGTAATTCTACTGACCCAACAAACTACATACCCATAGCCATACTTTCCCCTCTACTGAAAATACTTGAAAAGGGCATCCACACTCAACTACTTAATTTTTTCCTTCAGGAAAACCTATTGACTCACACCCAGCATGGCTTCAGACCAAACCACAGTACTTCTACTGCACTGTTAGCTTTTACTCATGCAGTAGCTAAGGCCAGAGACAACAACAAATTTGTATACTGTCTTTTAATCAACCTCTCAAAAGCTTTTGACATTGTTTCTCACCCCTTTCTTCTCTCTAAACTCAATGATCTAAATCACTCTGCTTCTTCTCTTACATGGTTTACCAGCTATCTTTCTAACAGGCAGCAATTTGTCAGACAGCTCACTTCCAGCGCTTCCTTTCTGTCTATAAAATGTGGAGTCCCCCAAGGATCCATCCTAGGCCCCCTTCTGTTCAATATTTTCATAAATTACCTCCATACTTCCTGTAAACAGTCCTCGCTCATTCAATATGCTGACAATATTATGCTTATTTCCATCTCCGACTACTTATCTAACCTCCACACACTAACCCAACACTCCTTCCTGTCCATTGAAATGTGGCTCACCAAAAATCAGCTCATCTTAAATCCAAAAAAAACTAAACTCTTACTATTCTTTCCTTGACCTCTCTCTTACTATAAATCCTCCTTTGCCGTCACATGCCTTGACAAGATCATCATCCAAGCTGAAGCCCACACAAAGCTACTACGCACAATTATTGATGATGAACTTAAATTTAATCTCCATATTCAGCAAAATATAAAAAAAGCATCAAAACTAGGTCTACTTTACCACAATAAGAAATTTCTTTACTCAAAAGCTAGACTCACTGTAGCTCAATCTCTCCTCCTTCCCTCCCTTCTCTATGCAGCCCATATTCTCACTTCCATTCACTCCACACATCTTTCCAAACTCCAACAAACTTACCATAAAGTAGCCCGATTTGCCACTAACTCTCTACACAACTCACACTACTGCCTGGAACTCGATTCTCTTAAATGGCTAGAATTCCCTCAACAATTCCAAATGTCTTAATTTTAAATCATGCACTCTGTACTATACAGACCCACCTCCTGCCCCTCTCTCTCTCTCCTCCCTTGTATCATATTATACCCCAAACCACACTCTCCGTACATCGAATCAAAAACTCCGTGACATTTATAATCCCAACAAATATTTTGGAAAAATACTTTACAAATGCAGCATAGCCCAAGCATGGAACAAACTCCCCTCACATGTAAGAATCATCTCTCACCCTCAGCACTTCAAAAAAAGAGCTTAGACTACATTTACTTAACATAAAGTCTTGCCCCTTTTATGACCCTAACTAACCTATTACCCCTCTTCACCCCCTCCACAAGCCAGGAATAAACTATAGATGGTTCAGTGATTTTGATGACATATAAATGTATCTCACACCTAGCTCTATGTTAACTATTTTTGTTTTTTTGTTTGAGGTATGTAAAAATGCTGATATTACAGCCATTATTTTTTTATGCTTTGTATTTTTATCTTTTTCACATTTTTATGTACATCTTAATTACCTGCAATAGCATTACTACTGCTTTTCAAATTGTGTTGTGATTAATTGTTAACTATGTTAAAATTTGTTCTTGTGTCTGTAAGATCTCTGGAGCTTTTCTCCTCGGGTCTCCAATGAAAATGAGCCTCTGGCTCAGTTGGACCAACCTGGTTAACAAATGTGAAATAAATAAAATTCTGCAAGAGTGCAACACCAAAATAACAGACTTACCTGGGTGGTATGTGTTATTCTTTCTTACCCACAATTCTGGTAAGCAGTAGGGAAAACAACTCTTAATCTCAGCAGCAGCACACAAGGGAAAAAAAAACACAAATGCAATTCAGTCTTCTATCTCAAGTCCAGCTTTAAAGCAAACCTCAGACCTCCTGGTATCAGATTCCTGGATAAACTTGCAAAACTGCAGCCAAACCACTATATTTAGGCTTTAGAGATCCCCCTGCTGTTGGTCCAATGAACAGCAATGGCAACAAGCTCCATCTTCTCTTTGGAGCAACAAATCCACTATGGCCCTACTCTTAAACTGTTTCCCTGGATGTCTAATTCAAACTGCAACTGGAAAATTCTAATTTCATGCTCTGCTTGACTCCAAAAGATGTATGGACAGCTTCTGTCTATCTTCCTCCACTGGTTAATTGTGGAGTAACCTCACCTAATAGCATGCATCATGGGTCTGCCGCCAAATATTAAGCAGGCAGGAAAAAGAGAAAGACACGTGATATCTTCAGTAGCAAGTAGCATGCAAATTAGGGGCAATAAAAAGCCATTCTGACTGACAGAATTGTCTTCAGCCAAACTGGGATGAGAAAAAAATCTGGCAATCAGGGCTGGAGCTAATTTTTTTTAATAAAAATTTGGGACACTGGAGAGCTATGGTGTCATATACATAATTTTTAGCAAGTACTTGCTGTCCCTGTGCTTGTCATTCCCCCAGATTCATGAAATGCCATCCAAGAATAAGACTATTCTTGCATGGAGTGGTTTGTGTCTGTTTAGAACAGCAGCACTCCTTGCATATTCATGTAGGCACGTTGCTGTTTAATCTACACGGACATGAACCGTGAACAAGTGCAGGGGGCATGTCCAAGTAGTGCACAAACACTAAACACTCCCCCTGCACTCAGAAAGCGCCATATGGCACTTTCTAAGCTGAACTGGTATAATATTAGAGCTCTAATATCATGCCGGTATTTCAGTATCCACAGACACTGAAATGAAAAAATGATCATTTCAATGTGCATGGATACTGAAATAAAACTTGGTAAACAGAAAGCAATGCAGGGGGTGTGTGACAGGTTCTGTGACACACCTCCTACACTGCTAAAGTGCTGTATGACACTTTTGCTACCTGCTAAAACAGGAAATGTGTGCAAATGGACACATAATGGGGGATATATCCCCCAAAAATGAAAAAGCACAAGCACAGCCCCACAAACATAGAAAGTTGATAGAGAACAAGTCATGCATCAGCATGAATCACATAAGGGTAGAAATCTGAAAGCAAATGTATGCCAATATTCCCTCACAGCAGTGCATGTTAACAAAGGCACAAATGATAAAACACTACATTAGGGACACACCTGAAATATTGCCCTCACACAATTAGAAAGTTGATAGATAACAAGATATGTATCAGCAGGAGTCTCTGAAGGATGGAAGCCTGAAAGCCAAATCAATGCCAGTATTTTACAACTGCAGTCCCAAGTAGTTGTCAGAACACTACAATACACACTCATATAACCTAAAAATATAATAATAATATTATATATTTTTTCTTAATAGCCTAACGAATGTTTAAGTGCAGCTAAGTGGGTGTGCACGTTATGGCTGTCTGCTTAGCATAGCTTAAACATCCCATAGGGGCTAAATGCAAATAGACAGGTGAAACTTCCAAGTCAAGATTGTGTAGTGGTTAGAGTTGTGCTTTTCTATGCAGGTGTTCTTGGTTCAAGTCCCAAGATAGCCCCCCTTCTTTTCCTATGTGAAATTAATGTTAAAATTATTTTAGTAAACTTAAATTATGTAGAATCTTTTTTGTCAACCAGGGTAGTGTAATAATTCCAAAAGTGAGATGTCAGTGTAGAAAAGTTGTGAAATCCCCATATAAATGCAAGTGGCCCATACAGTATAGTCACACAAGAATATAATTTAATGAAAGCACATAGGGGGATGTCATGAGAGGTAAATGTAAAATTATAATGTGGATATAAATATTATTTTATAATATAAAATGATAAGTATAATATGCTTAAACATGCCTTAATCACTCTGTATCTATCAGGCCTTGTTCTGCCCAGCAAGAAAATAGTCAGACCTGCCAAGACTTGAACCCGGGATGCTGTCCTCTACAATCACAGCAAAATGCCACTATACCATCTGAGCTGTGAAAATATATAATGCTTTAACAAACATATCATGCATTCGGGTCATTTAACATTAATGAAGAAAAACAGCAGTCCCAAGTGTTGAACCCATGACCCTGAACATAACAATCAGAAGAATGTACCACTACACCATCAGAGCAGTAGCAACCAATGCTGCTTTTTCAAATATATCATGCAATAGAGGCATACACCATTAGGGAGAAAGCTTTGTGGAACCATTCATGTGTTGTATATGGACATATACAGTGTATATAACATGCAGTGCAGTTACAACTCAGAACCATTTCTCTCAACCTGTTAGTGCAAGAAACCTATACAAAGGCTGTAAAGGGGGGGGGGTGAGGGATGTACCACATATAGGGACATATTTCAAATATTGCTGTTACAAGTGAAGACATTTGCTACAGCAACAGGGTGCATATCAGCAGACAATTACTGAAAGATATGAGGATGGAAACTGAAATGTTATGTCATTATAAATCCTTGGATCATCACCGTGGTTTACCAGACAATTACAAATAAATTGTGGAACAGAACAAAAGTATAGGCCAAACATCCGGACATTCTGTGAAAATCCTGTCAGTGGAGAGGTATGCTCAGTACCCCTTAGTGCAATGAACCTGGACCAAGCCTGTCAAAGTGGGGGGACAAAGGCATGAAAATAGGGACATATCCAAAATACGTCAGTAGATAAGCTGAGAAAGGTGATGTAGTAACACTGTTTGTTCTAACATATATCGACTAAAATATCACAATTCCAGGACTCAATTGATTCTCATTAGTTAGTGACTACAGTCCCCACATCATCCCACTGATGTGTCAGGAATACACAACAGTTATGGGGACCAGACCAAAGATATCAGCCAGACAACTGGACATCCTACAAATATGTGGATATAACACAACAGTAGGGAAATTACACTGAGCTACCAAGCGATGTTCAAACTACAATCAGACTGACATAACACTACCCAAGTCCACCTCTGGGGCTGTACACATGCATTAGCAAATATAATAGGCACTACAGGGATGTAACACTAGTGGAAAACAGACACTGGTGTGAAAGTGCATGCCCCCAAACAATAGCAACACAGTCACAGCGACATACCAGTAAGCACACTGAACACTACAGTATAATGACTGTGTGAGCAACAAAATCCCGTTTGCCACTCACACATTGCCCCTACATATACTGCCCCAAGTCACAGTATAGTGGGAATTGTGAGGTGTTACGGGACATGTCACAGTCTGCATATACAAACATATACAAGTGATAGGGAACCGGAAAATGGAGCAGCATGAACAGTAAGATAGAAAGGGCCTATGAAACTCACATGTACCCCGTCCCTACATAGCCCAAATAACATGTACACATTACACTGCTGTACAATCCTGACAGTCTTTTAACAATGGGCAGACATACACAGACCTCTCAAATATACAGTTTCCCAAAGAATGTATAGGCATAGGATGCATATCTATGGCCACTTCCTTGTTACATGTCTGGGGTCTATGATGGTAGCAGGAATTAACGCAATAAATAATGACACTACATACCTCTAAATCTCTTAGTGCATAACATCTGAACAAAGTCTGACATAATTGGGGACAGAGGCCCAAACACTGGGGAATATTGGACATATTGCTGTTGTAAATGTAGACAGAAGCTGGTGTTACTAGCTTTGTTGTAACACATCATTTCTGAGGGATATGAAGTCAGTAACACCAATGGATGTTAGCATTTACTGACTGCATTCCCCAGAATATCCTATTGAATAGCCAAAAACAACAACTGTCTGGGGAACAGACCAAATATATGAGACATGCATCTGGACAGTGCCTAGGCCTCTGGACAGTGTAGAGGTATGACCACAGTCATGTAACAGAATGGAAATCCCCTGACAGCTGCCAAACATGTCTCCCAGCACCTTATGAAGCACAGTAAGACCAACATGACACTCCTCCATATCATCTCTGGGCAATTACCCATGTATATTCAAATATAGCATGCACTACAGGGATGGAATTGTATCAAAAAGTAGAGCATGGTGCAAAAATGTCCACCCCAAAACATTTGCACCACAGTCACAGTTATATACCAGTACCCAAAATGTACTCTAGAGTAGAACAAATGTCTGAACAAACATATCCTGATTGCCAGTCCCACACTACACTAACATATACTGGCCCAATTCACAGTGTATTAGGAATCCTGAGGTGTTACAGGATATTTCACAGTCAGCCCCTACAAGCATACAGACATGATAGACCGCCAGCAGCTGTAGCAGCATGCAGAGTCAGATAGGTAAAGGATGTATGGCACTCACATCTGCTAATCTCCCTACCTAGCCCAACAAACATCTACACACAACACTGCTACACAATCTTGGCAGTCTGTTCAAAATGGCCAGACAGACATTCATATGTACAGATTTCCTCAGAATTACAAGGGTGTGGAACCATAATCCTGGACACCACTGCATACCATGACCAGAAGTCTGCCAGGTCATTGGCATAATGCAGATGATAATTAATGATATACCATACCTCATAGTGCAGGACATCTGGACAATGCATGATGTACTTGTGGGACACGAGGCTGGAAAGAGGGACATATCACACATAATGGTGTTACAAACTGAAACCGTATTGGTGTTACACATGTTGTTGTAACATAACATCCCTGAAGGATATAATGTCTGGAACACCAATTGATGTCAACAGTTACTGACTACAATCCTCACATTATCCTACCAACCCAACAAAAAAAACCTTTGTTCGAGGAACAAACCAAGTATAACAGGCAAACATCTGGCCTGTCTGTGGACAGCATGCCATTTGAGAGGTATGTCAGAGGCATATCACTGTCAGATGTCAAGTCACCCAGTAAATTCATATCCGGATTAACCCTGTCAATCTAGCAACCCTACATGTGTATAACAGCACTAATGACATACAATTTCTACCCAGTTCTTGAGCTTTGTCTCCCATGTTGTTGGCTGTCTCCACATGTGCTGTCCTGTGAAGTGTTTCCACCTACTGTCTGTGAAGCTGTAGCACCCACATCTCCATAATGTCCCCTGCACAGGCAATGAAAATGGGCAAGGCCCACATGAAGGGCATCCCATATGTTGGAACTAGCAGCAGTGTCCAGGCCCACACCACAATACTATGTGGGTACCTACATTGCTGTATAGCCTCAGCAATACTGAACAGGACAACATCAACCCCCTTAAGATAGGCTGAATGCCTGTGGTGGACAGCAGCAATGCACAACAACCATCATAGGTGAAAATAATCGCAGGACGGGCAAAGAAGGAAGAGGTGCCTCATTGGAAGCCATGTCACCTTGTTCTGCACAAGCAAATAAGGTCACAGGTGATGTATCCTAAGGCTGTCTTTGAGTGCACACGGTAGACATCCACCAAGGCCAATCACTAGGCCTTCCAGACATGTGTCTGCAATTCCAGAGGCAACACACATATCTGCTTTGTAGTGGTGGTCAGTAACGCCCCATACACATATGCCATGGATATAGGCAACCAGCTGCAGACAGGTGAAGTGTAGACATCATCCCCTGTCTGCCCATAGGTACACATGTGCATGTACAGCACCTGCCCCCATTATCAGGAAGCAGGTCTGTAATGCCCTCTCAAAGGCAACACACAGAGGTCTCCATAGGCCTGAAACCATTCCTGGCTGCATCCAACATGAACACAGGCATGGGCTCTTAGACCCATTCTGCAGTGTAGTCAACCACAGCCTGAGCTGTCATCCCATCTCCACAGAGGACAGAAAGAAAGTTGATAGAAAACAGGTTATGTATAAGCATTAATGTTCAGAAGGATACATGTCTGAAGCTGAAATGCATGCCATTATGTCATGACAGCAATCCTCAATGACATGGCAGAAAACCTCAATACTGTCTATAATACCCAATAGGTGATGAATAAAAATGTACAGCTCAAGTTCCCAAACGAAGATAGTGTAGTGGTCGGAGTCCCAGCTTTGCATGCAGGTGTACACGGTTCAAGTAATGCAAGAGACAATCCAAATTTAAATGGGAAAGCAGTGTTAAAAGTGCTATGTTCCTATTAAAATATGTGGTAAGTTATTTTTGTCACCCAGGGAAGCATAGCTGGTATAAAATGGATGTGTGAGTCATATAACATGTGAAAACATCCATGTATACAGGTGTCCCATACAGTATAGTTACCTCCCTTGCTACTGTAATGAAAGCACATACAGCCATGTAATGTAATGAAAATCATATACACTTAATAAATGATGTCATTAGTGTGGTATATTATGAGAATAAACTATGAGCAATGGTTAGCAATGCTCAGCTAAGCTTAGCAGGTTTAACAACACAGGGGTTTGAGTGTCCAAATTCAACTCCAAATTCTGTACAAATGCACAGCTGTTGCTGAATAAGAAATGGACAGCTATGAGCCTTCTGTACACCAGTCTTGCACATCCGTAGCTATCATTCATATTGTTCTTCCCTCTGTGTGCCCCTTTTCCATCACTTTCCTATCACTGCTTTCCCTTTTCTTTTAAAGAATTAATGCGGGTGTATGAGCAACAGATGTATCAACCCTGCCAGGTCATGAGCCCAGGGCCCTGTACATCATAGTCAAAGCAATGCACCACTACACCATTCAAGCTGTAGAGATGGTTGATGCTTTTTCCAGCATATGCTCATTCAACAGTGGGAAAAAGATTTTGTGGAATCAGTCAAGTTTCGTATTTATACACATATACATGTGTATATATGTATGGAGATACATATATATGTATATATATATATATATATATATATATATATATATATATATATATATATATATATGTATATATCTATATGGAGAAATATATACATAATATAAATAGTGATATACATATAAAATACACACACACACACACACACACACACATATATATATATATATATATATATATATATATATATATATATATATATATATATATATATATATATATATATATATATATATATATATATATAAGAAACTATACATATATAGACAAATAGAAAGTGGTGTCACAAAGGTCATCTTTCTCAGTGGCTGAGACAAATATAATCATAGAAGCCATACTACAGAACCATGCCATAATGTTTAGCTGGAGCCAGCAACATCTGTGGGAGAGGACAAGCCTGTGGGACGATCTTGTCCACAGGGTAAATGATGTTGGCCTGCATGCACGTACATACAAGCAGGTCCAGCATTGTGCAAATAGCCTCATACACCATGCCCAGCAAAGGGCTGCTGCAGTAGCCAGGGACTGTGCAGCCACAGGTGGGGGCCCAACTATGCAGCCCCCACTGACACCCACTGAGGAGCTCCTCGGCAACTTGGGGCACCCATCCCAGTACATCAGGGTGCAGACGGCCCCACATGCTGGAGGTGGGTGTCACCCAGACAATGGTCAAGGAGTGTGCAGTTAAGGCCCCAGTGGAGATTACAAGACTAGTGTAGCGGACATACTTGTATTTGTAGAGTGTCTATGTGCATGTGTCAGGTAATATTGCAGTTGTGGATGGAAATTTCTAATGCACAGAAGTGCACATCTATGGTGAAGGACAGCAAATTGTTTAGTATTGGGGGTTGTACTGTAAATGTGCAGACATGCTGCATCCATCCTGTACCAATGCCACATGTGAGACTACTGACAATACTTCTCTCCCACAACTACCTAGGTCCTTCCGGTGTGCATGTGGGATAGCAGTCTGAAGCTAGTGAGTGTGGAATTGTTCTGTTGTGGTTTACCAATACTCCAGGCATGTGAAGGCCATGCAATGCACCATGCACACAACTGTAACTCGTAACCATAGTGCTTTATGTGCATGTTCACTTGTGGTGGGGTTAACTGCACTGCATCACAGTGATCACCACAGGAGCCTAGATGAAGAGAATGTAACATCCCTGTAGCATACCTCACAACCTGTCAGTGCAAGACTTCTGGACAGAGACCAGCACAATGGGGGGACAAATGGCCTAAGGTAGTGACAAGTGTGAAACAATACTCTCATACAGTGGATATAAACAGTGTACACACCCCTGTTAAGATGTCATGTGTTTGTAATATATGTACAAATTGAGACCACAATATGTCAGTCCACATCTTTTCCAACCTGTAATGTGACCTATGACATGAGCAATTCACTTGTAAAACCAATCAATTTGTAGGGCACCAAATATGGAGTATATGAACCTTACAATAAGCTGGATATGTATGTGTGCACACCCTTCAAATAATATTTTACTGCAGCAGCTTGTGATTTACTGACAGCATTCGGTCTGCTTGGGTACACACCTGTCATCTAGTAAAGGAACTCTGAGTAACACCAAATGACAGTCTGCTATCCAAGTAGGATATTTATGACATTTGCTCAGTTGCCTGCAACAGCAACAGCCAGTGCTTGCAGAAAGCTTACAAAGTAGCAAAGGGATCTCATATTTGAAAGGTATCAGTCAAGAGTAGGGTACTACAACATTACCACAGCATTACATACACCATGGAAAACAGTGAAGACAGTTGTCAAAAGGTTGATTGAATATGGGGCAACAGTGCTGTTGAAAAAAAACCTGAGGTCCCTCCAAAAATGACGACAAGACATGTCAAAACCCATCAGGGAGGTTGCCAGGAGACATATTGCAACACTGAGGGAGTTGCTTCTTGCAAGTACTGGTGTTGTGTACTTCATGTGAGAACAGTCTCCCGTATTCTGCATACATCTAGCCTATGGGATAAGGTCAGAAGATAGAAGTATTTCCCCACACCAAAAACCATCCAGGGGTGGAAACAATTTGCAATACAGCACATCAAGTCTCCCAAAGGCATGTGTGAAAATGTGTTATGGTGTAATGAGAATATGGATCAACCTCACAGCTACAATACCAAAATGTATGTGTGGTGCACAAGCAACACCTCTCTTAACCTGAAGACCAGCATCCCCATGGTGAATCATGCTGGTGGTAGTAAGCTGCTGTGGGGATGCTGTTCCAAAGCCAGAACTGGGCCTGTAGTCATGGTGGCAGGAATTCTGAACAGTTCCAAATAACACCCATATCTGGCCCAAATCCATCAGGCATATGCAAGAACTCTGAGGATGAGGAGGTGTGTCAAACTTCAATATGACAAAGACCTGAAGCATACATCCAAAGCTACCTAAAAATGGCTCCACCTGAACACACTCATGGTTATGGATTGGCCCAGCCAGAACCTAGACCTACACCAGATAGAAAAACCCCAGTGTGACCTGACGAGGGCTGTGCACGAGCTGCCCTGGCAATCTAACAGAGTTGGGTGACCTTTGTATGGAAGAGTGGCCAAATAATGCCAAGTCAAGATGTGTTATGCTGATAGACACCTTCACAAGAAGAATGAATGCTGTAAGTCATTTACAAGGTGCTTTAACAAAGTATCATTTTAAGGGTGTGCACACTTATGCAACCACCATATTGTACATATTGCAGTCATTATATTTTAGATGTAACACATTTGTTTGTTTATCAATTGGATTACGTAGGTCATATGTCACATGAAATGTGGGTAACATATTAGAATGCATTATAGTGGTCTCATCTTATATATTACAAGAACATGGCATATTAACAGGGTTATGTACACTTATCATATCCACTGTAAGCTTAGAAGATTGGTGGTGTAACAGAAATTGTGTGACCATACATTTACTGCTGGTTTGGAGGTCTGACACTCAAATGTATGTCATTAATCAGTGATGTCACTCCTCAGATCATCCCAGTTATGTATCATAGAAACACAAGGGTTATGAGAAACAGAGCAAACATATGAGCCAGACATCTGCACATCCTACGAGGATCTGTACAGCTGTGAGATATGTTCTGTAGTAGTTGCCACTGTGCTATACAGGTGAACACCAATGATGTGTACATGGGTGGAGTTGTGCTGGGGATGGGCCATTGCCTACTAACACTAATCACATATCCCAGAGCTCTATATTGTTAGTTACATGTAGTAAAACTGGCTGCAAAGCATGATGTTGAGGGCCATGTGTCATGCATGTCACCATTTGTGTAATGTGTACTCTGTGTAACAGATTTGAGCCACCTCACCTGTGTGTGTGTGTGTGTGTGTGTGTGTGTGTGTGTGTGTGTGTGTGTGTGTGTGCACGCATGTGTGTACCAAACAAACTCAAAGTGCAGGTATTAATGTACATATGTTGTCTACCCCTCACACATGGTGATGGGGTTCAGAGTCCCTCCCACTTTGAAACTAATATCATTATCTCTGCCGACTCTGACAATGATGATAGGAATAGTGAGGTACAGGTGGGGCTGTCAGGGTCTGAATCTGTGCCATTGATTGGCATCCCACTCTTGTCCACATCATCCTTGCACACAGTGACAATGCCCACACATACCCCTTCACCAGTGGCCACAGATAATGGACAGTTTGTAGGTGGTGGCATTGAACAGGCTAGTGTGGTGACTATTGCAGGTGTGAGTGTAGACACTGGCCATAGTAAGAGTGCAAGTGAGGTCTCACACAGGCAGATGGACAGGGGTGCTTGCAGGAGGACTGCTGCTCATCAAGCCACTGTCTCAAGTGCCACATCAGGAGTCACCAGATGAATGTTTTGGCTGTCATGGATGCACAGGCATGTAGTGAATGCCACACCAGACAAATACTCAGGGTGGTGGATGCAACTCTTCCTGATTTACATGGTGACATACATGATCTTGTTGAGGCTACAGGTCAGAATACTGAGGTCATGAATAGAAGGTGGGGTGAGACGTTGGCAATCCTCGACTGTGGCATGTCTGTGCTAGAGCATATGGTGCGAGATGGGCATTGGCATGTGGACATAGGTCAGCACCAACAACAGCTGAGAGTCTACAGGGCTGTGCACCTTCACACTCTTGTAGTGGCAGTGACACTAGCAGTAACAAAGAGGGGTTACTGTCCACATCACACCAGAGCAGGTCATGGGAACATGGTCCTGTCTAGTCCCGTCAGGGGCACAGATCCAGAAGATCATCCATCAGGAATTAGTATTGCATCTAGTCTTGGGCCTGGTGGTGCCAGTGATACCCCTGGCAAGACCAGTTCCCATGTCCGTGGCTGGAGACGGTGAACTGGACACCCTGCCATGTACAGTCCACGTCTGTTAAATGTATCCTGTGTAGGGCATCCACATGGCATGGCTGTGTGCATACATACACACACACACACACACACACACACACACACACACACACACACACACACACACACACACACATCTGTATCATAGGCAGGTCACCTCCAGACACACACAGCACCTCTGCACAGCCCATCTATTGGATACCTCTCCAAACATGCACACATGATGTCAACCATATGGCCCAGGCTAGGTCTCTGGCAAACCCACACCACATCATGTGCATATGATACCAGTGCCATACCCCTGTCATCCATACCATCGATGCAGGGGCATGCTAATATGCATCTGATGCACAGGTTGAATATAGTACAGTGTAGCTATGTAATACAATGTAAGGTGCTGTCTGCTTACATTTGTTATGGGTACACATACAGGTGTATTTACCTTATTAGCCAGGGTACATTATTGCTGTTAGTACCACTGACTGAATGTAGTCTGACATGCTGTATTCTGTTTATGTTCCAAGTGTCTGTGTGTCTGCAGGCTGTGGCCCTGCAGACATTCCCGAGAGGGAGTATGGCAGAGTGGGAATACACTGACCGTGTCATAGGCAAGGTATAGCTTTATATGTACATGTACCAGGTGTGTATGCATGCAACGGTGTGTGAGGGGCACTCTTGTCAGACAGTGTGACCTTGCATACATACCTCTTGTCACAGACAGGTAGCCATCAGATATGTCAGCTCAGTGTTTTGTAGTATCACAGGCACATACATACAGAACAAGTTACTGCAGTACTGTCAGCAGATTCCTCACAAGAGTAGCCTTTACATTAACTACAACAGATTCACCTGTCAATACCTGTTGGCCCTGCTATGTCTTTCCCATACACTCAACCCTGATGCAGTTGATGAGGGCATGCATGATACTGTGGTTGACAGGTTTGTGGTATGTATTCCTGAGTTCACCAGGTGGAACAGGGAGACAAAATGGTATATCCTTTGCATGCACACAGTAAGGACTGACACAGGGGATTTGCACACAGTAACATATACACAGTTGGCAATAGACAAATTAGCAAACATACATTTCCACCTTGATGTACTCTACTACTACATACACATGACATGCTCCACATAGATTATATGCATGGAACATAACACACTACCTCTTACAACACGTACTGTTCTGAATGCCTTCATGGATGGTGAGATAACCCACCAGGAATAGGATGTGGAGTCATGTATTTCTCCAACAAGCCTGGACAAGTGATGATGTAGCAGATGTTGTTTCAACATGATGCTTCAGTCAAGTATGATGCCTGATGCTGGCATGTGTGTCATTACACTCACTGTGGCTGATTTAGCAAAAATATCACATACATGGACATTGTTAAGGGAAACAGACCACATGTAGGTTGCAAGCATCTGGATATTCTATAGACATCTATACAGAGGACTGGTATGGCCTGCACAATGGTTTAGCTTGCTGCATGTGAGGCAGATGCCGTTACCACACTATATAAAGTAATGTCATTGGGAGGAGGTAAACAGGCATGGATGGTACGCAAATCAAAATGGTATCAGTCATACAAAATATGATCTTCACCCAAATACACACACACACTTACCAGTATAGAGATTAGAATCCCTACTTATTCACTTATTTCTATTATAGTGCTATGCATTTATCAGACACACCATGGAACTTACATAGGTTCACCTCAACCCACGGTACTGCTAAGGTGAATGACATCAGCAAGCCTAGTAAAGTAGGGTGCTGGGAAGTTTACAGGGTGGTTCACAACTCAAAACGGTATAACCCACAAAGTATATGATTCTCACCCACACACAGTTGCCCGTATTGAGATTAGAACCCCTACATATCTAGTTATTATTACTATACTGTTACACAGTTATCAGACGTGCCACAGAGGTTAGTTACATTATTTCATCTCACCCCAATGTACTTCTAAGGTGAATGACATCAGCAGACCTAGTAATGTAGGGTGATGGGAGGTTTACAGGTTGGTACACATCTCAAAATGGTACAACCCACACAGTATATGATTCCCACACAAACACATTTGTCCGTATTGAGATTAGAACCCCTGTCTACCTAGTTATTTGTACTATAGTGTTATGCAGTTATCACATGCACTACAGAGCTTACTAGGTTGACAACTGGGCAAAGGTGCTGAGAACTGCACAGCTTAGGTATACTGTTACAGGTGCCAGAAATCTGCCTTCAGTTTTTCCCTTAGAACTTGCTAGTTCTTTCTCTCCTGCACTTCATATAACCTAATAGTTTTGCACTTCAACAGGTTTTTTTTTATCAGATATTCTATCACACCTGAGAGCCATCAGCAGTAGTCGTTCCTCACGGAATTAGCTCCAGTACTTAGTAGTTATGATCACCCCTTCTGGCATGATTAAAGTGCAGTTCTCTGTGCTTTTTCCCCATTACCCTGGTGCACTTGGGCATTCTGAGGCACTGTTGCAACTGCCTCATGTACACAGACAACCCTCTCCTCTAAACTCTCAACACTCAGACCTGTGAGAGATACCCCTATGTCACGAAATTGGGTGATATGCACTCTCCAGTGAATACTAGACTAGCTGGTGAAGAGGAGAAGGGTCAACACCTGCAACACACCACATAGAACACATACCCCTGCAGAGCACCAACAATCACAGCTCTGACATACAAATAATAACCATACACCCACCTTCACAGAGGTATGCAATAGACATTTACCCAAACAGTGGAGACCACCAAGACAGACACCCACTTGACCACCACAACACAGCACAAATCACAGGATACATATCTCACCTACACAGTGTGCCCCTCAACCTAAGCCTCAAAGGTTAACCACCTTGCCTGATACTGTAATCATAGGTGACTCAATAGTGAGGCACACAGATGTCCCACTTACTAGATTGAACATGGAGAAAGTAACCACCTTGCCTGATACAGTAATCATAGATTACTCAACAGTGAGGCACACAGATGTCCCACTCACTAGGTTGAACATGGAGGAAGTAACATTCAGCTGTCTATCAGGTGCCAGAATCCAACAAATAACACACCCAGTCAGGTCACTCCACAACAACTACAAGTATCACTCTGTCATCGTCCATGTGTGTGTGTGAATGACCTGAGATTCACCTCCATGGACTATATGAAAAGAGACATGGTGGAGCTCTCAGATTATGTGAGCCAGGCAGGTATGACAGTAGCCCTGAGCAATATACTACTGTCACCCAGAATGATACCATAGTACAAAAAACAAATGATTGACTTCAACAATTGGCTGAAGTGTCTGGTGTCACTCTCATGGTATCCAGTACCTGCTTGGGATGACATGACTGACTGACAGCAATGGCTTGCCAGAGATGGCCTACATCTGTCACCCCTGGGTGTCCGTGTACTGGCTAAGCGTCTTGCCAACCCTATAGTGCCTTTTTAGGTGGTGATCCAAATGAAATTACCACCATGACAGCTATGCATATATGCAATCTGAGGGTCATGCTACTCAACACTAGACATCTACATCCCGAGACGCAGTAGTCAACCACTACCTGGTCAGATCCCACATAGAGTAATCACCATGGAAATCCACATCTCACCCACACCCCCTGCAAAGGTAACCACCTTAAAAAGCTTCTACAAAGCTGACTTTGGACTCATAAGAACAGAAGTGGCTAACTTCAAGCACCCATGCCAATGGAAAATACTTGCAGGACTGTCAAACCATACACAAATGCACTGTACAAACATGTACATCAATGCATGGAACTAGCCATACCCAACAAAACCATGACACTCTCCTCCAAACACTGGCGGTCAATCTGGTGGTCCCCTGCCTTTAATAACCTGTACAACAGAAGGAAGAAATGTTGCAGAAAAAGGAGGAGTCCCAAGAGTGGCAAAACTCCCTTATTAACCTCAACAACAACTTGAGATCCTTCATGAAATCATCTAAAGCCACCTATGATGGCAGAATTGCAGCAGACACTAACAACAATCACAAATCATTTGATAGTTATATCAAGAACTTCCACGCCAATACCCAGAAGTGCTCTGAGTTACTGCACAATGCTACCTCCTATACTGAGTGAACAGATACTGCCAACATTCTTGCCAACACATTCAGTGCCAGCCTTACCCCTCTCACCCCCTAGAGGAACAATCAGAATGCCAGGAAAATGCCAGGCACCCAGAATTACTGCCACCCCAGGTTACACCTGCATTGTCCACTGGCAAGAATACATCTTCCATGGGACCCCACATTATCCCAGGCTGTGTTCTACATGAACTACAAAGATACCTGGCACCACATCTGTGTGCCCTATTTAGTCACAGCCTCACCTCAGGCTTTTCCCCTCCTAAATGGCACACTGCTACAGTTATCCCCTCTCCATAAAGGTGCGGCAACTACAGACCCTGGGAATTATCAGTCCATTAGTGTGACAAGTCTGATATGTATAGCTACAGAGTGCATTATCAGGGACCTGATTGACAAACACATAGGTAATCTCCTAACTATGGACCCCACACAGCTTGGCTTTGTGAAAGGGAGATCATGTCTGCTCAACCTGGTTGACTTCTTTGAGTCAGTCACTAGGGTTGTGTATGACAGTAAGGCGCTGCATACAGCCTACATCAATCTGGCCAAGGCTCTTGATACCATTCCTCAGTCAGGAATTATGGATAAACCCACCAAACTAGGCATCAACCCCTATATCACTATGGGGGTTGCAAACTGAGTCGCAGATAGAACACACAGTGTGAAAGT
>NC_056746.1:1225359588-1225384588 GCF_019279795.1 Protopterus annectens | reverse complement strand
ATTCCCTTGCATGAATGCAGCATTACCATAGATATGCTAGCAGAACATACTAGTCAATTCTTTTATTGTTAAGAAGACTGACTTACCTTATGTTTGCAGCAGTTGTGAGGACAGTGCTCGAGGGCTGCCTATGTTGGATGCACACAGTACACTGCCTATACATAATAAGTTACAGGTAATGTGATGTGTGTGTCATCCTTTTTACTGTGTGTGTGAGTCCGAGAGAGGTGTCAGTCCCTGGGGTCCCTACAGTGTCAGTGTGTGTGCTATGCATTGCCTCTTTCCCAAGGTGTGAGCATACTGGGTATGCCTCTATCAGCCTACAGCAGCAGGCTCAGAGGCCTCATCCTGTGAGTCCTTCTGTGCCTGTGGGGACCTTGGCAATGGTGGTGGGTTGTGTGGCCCTTCCCCATGCTGTTCCTGCTGCAGCTGTTTCTGCAGGATCATATTGTGTAGCATGGCACATACTATGAACATGTGTGCAAATGTGGCTGGAGAGTTCTCCACCAGATATATCAAGGCAGTGGAACCATGACTTGAGCATCCCAAACACACACTCTATGATGGTCCTGCTTTGTTTGTGTGCCTCACTATGGGGTACTTGTGTGGGTGTGTGTGCATTTCTGGTGGGTGTCATCATCCATGGACTCCAGTGCATAGCCAACATCCCCCACCAGATGGCCATACAGGATGCCTCTACTGGCAAATGCCTGGTACAGCTGTGATGAATGCCAGAAGTGGGAGTCGTGATAGCTTCCAGGTCTGCCAGCACACACATTCATGATAATGCCCTGGGAATTGCACACAACCTGGTAGCTGATGGAGGGGAAGCCCTTGCTGTTTATGTAGACCCTACCCTGTTCACCAGGTGGTGCTTTGATGTGGATGTGCATGCAGTCTATGGCATCCAGTATCTCCAGGTATTCTGCTACACAGTGGAAGGAATGCATATTGCTGGTGCTCTCCTCACGGGTGTTGGGGAAGTAAATTTGCTCACCGGTATGTGGTAGCATGGCATCCAGGAACTGGTGGAGTACCCTGGATACAGATGCCTTTGAGACCCCCATGATGTTCCCAGTACATCTTGGGAAAGTACTGTAGCTAGAATTCTTAAGTCTACACATACCTTGGTATCCACTGGGATGGGTTCCTCTCTGCTGGTTCTAGTTCTGAGTTGAGGCTGGCACAACTCAGTGATTTGCTGAAGTATGTCTCTGCCCACCCTGTAGTGTTCTACTATCTCCAGATCATGTAGCACCTAGTAGGTTACTCTGGTCTGAACAGTCTTCTCCTCCTCCTTGGTCTGTGGCAGTTGTCAGCATTATCCTCCTCTCCACCATCAGCCTCTAGCACATACTGATGGATCAAAGTAATGGTAGCCCCTAACATTTTTCCAGTTAAAATTCCCCCATATGTATACACCAATAGTGCAGAGTTTGTGAGAAAAACCAGACTGTAAAGTGGTTCCATACCTTATAATGTTGTGCTGCAGACTGCCTGCATGATTGGCTGACTATGATACTTTCCATCTGTCACTTATATTTCTCATGGCTTTGCTTTGGCCACTGTGAGTGTTAGAGGCTTTAGTGGTAATTTGTGCATGATTGCCTTTATTCTGCTGTTGACCTTTTTTAATTATTTTTAACTTACATCTCCTTCCATTTTCAACTATGCAGCCACCAGCCAGCTGTATTATTGTGTGCTTTGCATGGCCAACTGTGAGTTGCAAGACTCCCATATTAGTGATACTTCATTTCTCCTTTGTTGTGCTGCTGCCCTTTATTTCTTTTTTATTACATCTCCTCCCATTGTCAGCTAAGCAGCAACCTGCCAGCTGTATTATTGTGGGCTTTGCGTGGCCCATTGTGAGTTGCAAGAGTCCCATATTAGTGATTTCTATTTTATTTCTCCATTATTGTGCTGTTGCCCTTTATTTTTTTTTTTACATTTCCTCCCATTTTCAGCTATGCATCCACCTGCCAGCTGTATTATTGTGTGCTTTGCATGGCCCATTGGGAGTTGCAAGAGTCCCATATTAGTAATTTCTACTTCAGCACAAACCGAGGCAACAGAGCTGCAATGTGCTTACAGCAAGCATGACACACAGCCTCTTCATTATAATTGCGTCTCCTGCCTACATGATGGTGTTACAGCACCTAAACTGTTAGGTGCAGTTTGACACTTAGAAGAATTTTCTAATTCAGTATAAGTACCCTCATGAACATACCCCACTGCCTTAATCCATAGTTACTGCCCTACATAAGAGCCTTCCCCCTTACCAACCACTGTTCCTTGCCATTGTTTTGATTCTGCTTGCCATTGACTATAATTGCAAAATGCAGCTTTCACCTAAAATGGACTTGTCACATTAATTTTCTTATTTTCTCCATGATCTCATTTGCGTGGAGCTGCCCTATACTTAAACAGCCAAGATCGGCCAAAAAAAAAAAACTTTTATTTTTACTATATATATTTGGCCATTGGAATGCCTACAGATGAGGGTACATGCTTTTATTGGAGCTGTCATTGCTCCGTTTTCATTTTTGCAGAAATGCATTTGGCTAATAGCTTTTGGCTGGTAGTTTTCACCAGCAAATGAGGTAATTAGCATCCTGAATGGGTTTATGTGCAGGAACAGTGTAGGGACGCTTGTGCATATCAAAACTGCACATTCCTGGATCACTCAGTGGCCATATTCCGTGCAGGAGTGGCTACACTGCTCCTGCACAGAAAATGCATTTCATGAATCCCAGGGATTCTGTTCAATTGTTTGAAAGCTTTCAAGTATAATACAAGTGTAAGCAGTGACAGTGAAACATTTGTTGTGGGACAGTTATATGTTTATATATGTGTCAAATACAATTTTTAGCAAATATATGCTGTTGCCGTGCTTGTCACTGTTTTCAATTTTTGAAAGCTTTCAGTTTGCATTCTGATTATAAAATGTTGTGATGTCACCCATTAACCATGTTGCATTGCTGATCTCATTTCCATTTCAAATGCACCACTGCTTATTAATGTTAATCTCATTTGCATAGACATTTCAACTTTACCATTGATTATTAATATTGCAAAATATTTTAGTACACATATTTTAACCTTAGCATGTCAACATGAAAGGTTAGTTGCATGTAATAATGAGTTATACTGGAAATTTCAATGTTGTATTGACACTTCAACATAAAAGTGTGAGGATTACCGTGAGTAACAAATAGGGCCCATGTTGTTTTCAGAGTCTGTGATGGCTGTTAGTGTAAGGCTTGTCTACTAACATGCTTGCTATCAGTATGAACTTATGCTAGCCCAAGTCTTTTAGAATCAAGTAATATTTTAGTATTGAATATTAGAGTGGCATGGAATACTTGTCTTGAAATATATATATATATATATATATATATATATATATATATATATATATATATATATATATATATTCATATATATATATACATATATCTGTATGTTGTGTGTGTGTGTTTTGCAAGTGTACTGCAGGCTGATATGTCAGTAAATTTAAACATAACAACAGAATACGTCTGATAGAAGGAGTACTGCATTCATGTGTTGTACCAGAATAACTTAATGAAAACTTATGATGAGCATACTGACTCATTCATGGCCTTCTATTTATATCATCAGTATTTGAATGTTATGACATTTTAGAATGTTATATAATCATGATATTACACTTGTTACTATTATAACTCTTTACCTTTTGTTAAACGATGAATAAATAAACCTTATTGGTCAGACACACATTAGCAAATGACACGTATTATTTACATGAAAATTGCATGCTGTCATTACTGCATGCATAACTCCATATGGACAGGGGTGCTACTCCTTCAATTTTTATGTGTATGTACTCCTATATATATAGTGCAGTATAATGTTGTCCTGTCTGATACACTGTTCCTGTATATGAAAGTTATGACAATTGTAGTTAGCATAATGCAAGTGGGACATGATTGTTCTGCTTGTGATTTCCTGTATATACTTAGAAGAGATAAAAGCAACTCACATACTGCATTATTTCCATTATTCTCACATAATGCATTGAGACCAGTCAAGAGTGCTTAATTGCACATATTACCCATGTATATATATTGCACCCTTCTCTGCATTGCTTTTTGCTGTTTTTTGTCTGTACAATGACATATTTATTTTATTTATTTATTTATCTCCTTGATTCTGTTCGATTCTCAGCTAAAGTGTCTTCTGTGTGGAGACATGCATGAATGGGGGTACCTTCGTTGAAGGTTGTGCGTCAGGGCTGGAAACTCGGTACGTAAAAATCTACTGCCAATCATTAGAAGACTGGAGTGCCACTGTGGCGACCCCTGACCGGGAAAAGCCAAAAGATACAACATCTCCTTGCTTTTGTACTGCATGTAACATTGTTAGGTCAAACTGTCCCACTGATACAATGATGTGTGTGGTACCCCTGACATGTTGTTTTAATGTACTGTGACAGGTATATATGAACATGTATCCTTCAACTATTGAATTGAAATTCACTGGTCTCTTATTGAATATACAAAGGTGATGCTTTGTTTAGCATCATTTGTGAATCACTTTTTTGTCTATATCTTGCATATGGCACTAGGCAGTCTTTTTGATCACAGCTTATATTATGATATATATACATGGGTTAACATACATGTCCAAGTGTACACATTTTCAGTATGTATGAATTGATTTACATGGATGTACATGCATAAGGTTGTAATATGATCAACATACAGCTGCCCTTGTAATATGTAATAGACTACATGCACTTATTCCATTTTGCTGTCCTGTACTTGTCTACACAGGATTGTACTTTGATCAGTCCTACACTTGTACTATATTTATATCAATTATGTTGCTTGTGTCACCTGTTGCATTATGGTTCTATAGTAGTATATTTGTATATTTAATGTTCAAATCTATTTTTGTTGTGCACACATCATTTGTTGTTTAGCTGTTGCACATTACTGTATTGTTTGTGTCATTTCCACTTGACATGTTTATAGATATCCTCAATGCACTGTGCATGTGTGCCATATGTTGGCCGTTTGCTTCAATATAGCTTGCAAGAACTTGAAGTCCATCTTCTGTTGTGGACCCATACATGTGCACTGTCTCTCCTTAGCTTTGGTTGTCCTGCTTTATTCTCTGCCTAATTTATATCACTGGCATTTCATGTGGGCCTATGTTATCCATCTCCCTTCTTCTTACAGATTTGGCCTACATGTTATGCATTTATGTGGCAGATGTCTCTGTCTATTTTTTTACCTACCTACAATGTATCATCATTGTAATGTAGGTTTGCCGGTAAAATATGACCTTGTGCCACCATGATGAATACTGTACAGATACAAGGCATATATACATGTGTATGCTTATCATTTGTAATGTGTCATCATTGTAATGTAGGTGGACTGGTACAATATGACCTTGTGTACCATGATGGGTACCATACACATAAAGGCATATGTAGATGTGCATGCTTATCACCTTGTAATGTACTGTCATTATAATGAAGGTGTACTGGCAAAATATGACCTTCTGCCATTGTGATGGGTACCATACACAAACAAGGTATATGTACATCTGTGTGCTAATCATCTTGTAATGTGTCAACATTGTAATGTAGGTGTACTGGTACAATATGACCTTGCACCACCATGATGGGTATCATATTCATGCAAGACATATGTACATGTGTATGCTTATCATCTTGTAATACATCATCAATATAATATAGGTGTACTGGTACAATATTTCCTGGTGTCACCATGATGGGTATTATATACATACAAGACATATGTACATGCGTATGCTTATCATCTTGTAATACATCATCAATGTAATATAGTTGTACTGGTATAATATGACCTGGTGTCACCACAATGAGTATTATATACATACAAGACATACGTACATGTGTATGCTTATTATCTTGTAATGTATCATTATTGTAATGTAGATGTACTGTTACAATATGACCTTGTGTCACCATGATGGGTGTCATACACATGCAAAGCATATATACATGAGTATGTTTGGCATCTTCTAATGTATTGTCATTGTAATGCAGGTGTACTGGCACAATATGACCTTGTGCCACCATGATGGGTGTCATACACATGCAAAGCATATATACATGAGTATGTTTGGCATCTTCTAATGTATTGTCATTGTAATGCAGGTGTACTGGTACAATATGACCTTGTGCCACCATGATGGGTGTCATACACATGCAAAGCATATATACATGAGCATGTTTGGCATCTTCTAATGTATTGTCATTGTAATGCAGGTGTACTGATACAATATGACCTTGTGTCATCATGATGGGTATCATACGCATGCAAGGCATATGTACATGAGTATGCTTGTCATCTTGTATCATTATTCTACAATATGACTTTGTGTCATCATAATGGGTATCATACACATGCAAAGCATATATACATGAGTATGTTTGGCATCTTCTAATGTATTGTCATTGCAATGTAGATGTACTGGTACAATATGACCTTGTGTCACTATGATTGGTATCATACATATGCAAGTCTTATGTACATGCATATGCTTGTCATCTTGTATCATTATTCTAATGTAGGTATACATGTACAATATGACTGGGAGGTTGGCATAATGGTTAAGGTGTTTACCTTACAGACACAAGGTGCAGGGTTTGATTCTCACATGGGGTAACTGGCTAGACTTAAAATGGCCTACAAAGGCAGTTAGCCTAGTTGTTGTTGTTGTTGTTGTTGTTGTTGTTGTTGGTCTGTGAAACCATGATGGGCATCATACACATGCAAGGCATATGCATGCAAGGTGGTGGCAATTTAGTAGATTTCATCAGTGTTCATGTTGTACTTATATATTGTTCATTCCCCAGACATTTGAATGCTCCCCATCTATGAAAATGCATGCATTTCTTAGCTTTCATTAACCATATATCTATCACTATTTACTTCATATTCTATGTCATTGGTGTGGGTATGTGTGTTCAACCTTATTTCTGTTTGCTTTATGTAATGTCATTGCATGTCACACATCTACGTTGCATAACTGAACACCCATATGCATTGCCTCTGGAATGGAATGTGTGTTTGTCATATATATCCCATTTTTCTGTGTTTGTTGTATATATTTATACCACAAACACATTAATCTGTTACTGTGGTACTTTTGATTGGCACTGGGCTTAGTTGTTTGCCTTTTGCAAGCAGGATTAGAGGTTCTGCTGTACCCTTCACCAGTCTGGTCCTACATTTCCTTGCCTGAATTTTCTCTTGCTTGGCTTACACTTGCACTGCTGTCGGCCTTGTGGCTGATAGTATTTGATATCTATTGTGTACTTCAGTAACAGCACTCTCCATTCAGTGTTCTCTGACAATCACCAACCATTGATCATACTTATTCTGGTATGACTTTCTCACAGTTGCAATATCTTAGCGCTGATTTCTGCAATGGTAGATATGTATTTTTGTATTACACTATGGCTGGTATGCATCTGTACCCTGTTTGATATGTTTCCTTCATCCATGCTGTGCAGTATATATATATGTGCTGTCTGTGTACCCTCTTTATCATTTATGTTAATTTCTGACCTTTGCCCATCATGTCTTGTGGTATTCCTTATATATTTGCACATGCTGTTTTGCCCACTTCCTATCTCCATATCCCATTTTCCATTCCATTTATTCTCCATAAAACAAACAAAAACTGAGGCCTATTCCCTGTTTGTGTGTGTATTACGTGTGTTCCCTGCATATGCCCCAAACTAATTACTAGCTACTATTAGCCATGGTGAAGAAGCTAGGCTTGCCCTTCACCTTACTTAATGATTTTATTTATTAGAAAATCTTCAGATTATTTTGGATTCTGCAAATTTTGAGGGATGTTTTTATATATGTCTATCTACATATTATGATGTTGTCCATAAGTCTTTGCAGGTATTTGTCACTTTTCAGAATTAATGCTGATGCACGTTTGACTTCATTTAGTATTTTCCCCATATTGCTGACAGTTTTCTTGGGCTTGTTGTATACCTTTCATAGATGTGCATTGGTAATGTAAATACATATGTTACATTATGAGTGAGATGGATTGTGGTTGTACTAAGTTCACTGCTCATGACTGCCTTGTGCTGAGGTATTCTTCATAGACTGGGGCATATATGCATATTACTTGGTTAACCACAACTTTTGCATGGGACTCAACAGATTGCACTGAATTCCATGAAGTTCATGCAATCCAGACCCTGGAAATCTGTGAACAGAATTCAATCACATTATGGAAAGTAGAAAACAATAACTACAAACTATGTAGACAAAACACTTTTTTTGGGAGGGCACACCTTGTCTAGTAGAAACACGCCAAATCACTTGTTCTACAATTGCTTTACTGGAGTGTTTTGGAGCACTATCGTGAGTCATAGAAACTGATTTCACTGTAGCTTATGATCAACACTAACTTACAGCACAATCCCTAGGACTCCTGTAATTTTTAAGTTTCTACAATATTACATAGTTAAATACCTGAGAATAAAAATTATTGGAGAAGCACAGATATACCCAGATAAATATTATCATTTTTATATAATTATCAAAAAAGCTATGCAGGCAGGAAAAACTTCATATCTCATATAAAAGCCAGCTCTGCTAAGAATCTGTTTCTCTTCTGGATTCCTAAACAGAAATCAGGGCATTAAACTATGAACGAATACTCCAACAACATTAAGATGCTAAGAAAAGCAAAAATGTCAGTGTTAAGGATAAAAGAACATTTCCAGATTTCTTTTTCTTTGTTAAGTCACAAAAGGAAATATCTAAAACTGGGTATTCCATACAGTGGTATTTTTTATTTTCACTTTTGTTATATCCATGCTTGTGTCACAGCTATATTCCTTTTCCCCTTTTTGCTTTGTTTTATATTACACCTAGTTTAAGAGGGAAAATCATATCCCACTCTCATGCATTATTTTTATTACCTCAAATATAGCAGCAACATCAATTTCTTATTCAATTGCCTAGAAATCATACTTTCTTTCAAATGTTAAATGCCTGTTTGAAGTAAATTACATAAATATTTTCAGCATATTGTATTACTGATACAGTGATAAAAGGATTAGCTTAAGGACCTATGCTAATTATTAGCAAGATGGAAAAATCTAAATATCACACTTAATTCAAAATAAACTAAATTAGAACGTCTCAGAATGTCTTATTAATGCTGTAATGATAAAAGGCTTATGATAAGAATTTTGCCAGCTATAGGCAAAGGAGAAAATTTCCATAATGATATATTTTCTGACTACATATCAGAAATCTATTTGCTTGTATCCATGCTTTGTTACTTATTAAATTCAGCATAGTTCCAATAAGAAGTACATCCGGCAGCATCTGAATTAAATATCATCTACTGGCTTATTTGTGAAGACTTTGATTTAGTGTTCAAAATGAAGATAAACACTTTGTTGTTTTGTTTTTTCCATATTAACACCTTCCTACCATTAGAAGCCTGAGAAATGTTTTATCTATTTATTTACACATTCATTTATTTCTTTTGTATAACAATCACCAGGCCTTTGGTTCATTTTTTTATTTCTTATATTAAGAGATGCATCTTAAGATCATAAAAATGTATATATTTGCAGCCTAAATGTGCTACTAGATATATTTGCAATTACTCTATCTGCAAGGCTCTTAAGAGTTTTATTATGTGTTCTTGCAACCTAAGAAAAGGGCATTACAGCCTCAGCAGTTAATATATTAGCACATTCTGTGCTTACACATTTTAATGTGGATAACTATGCATGACAAAAAAAATGCATAAAAAGTCTTCATCTTAACCCAGCTGAGAAAAAAATGATTAGCTCTCAGATGCTAGACATGCTCAATTTCTAGGAATCAAAGTTATCTATTGAATAGTAGTGCAGTAAGATGACTATGTATGTATTTATTTATTTATTTATGTACGTACTTATAACAGTACTTACTGACCGTCTAACTGGATAGAAGCTCATTCTCAGCAGAGGCCGGGGGTGAAATGCTCCAAATTATTACAAAACATTTTAAGAGCAATAATTTTATAATCTTCAAAAATAAAAGAAAAACATCTGGAGTTTAAATAATTATAACAAATTAAACATAGTATAAAAATATTGGTTAAGAGTCAATACAAGATATATGAAAATCATTTAACATTTAAAGAAATTTTAGACTGTTTATATTGAAATTAGTTAGTCTAATACAAATAGGAATTGCAATACGAAGTGAGGGAAAAATAGGCTTATGCTATATTTAGAGATAAGTCTGGGAAGAGACTTAGATAGCAGTAAGGAAGTAAATGAAGAAGGGAGAGTAAGGAGGTGTAAGGAACCAAAAGGCACTTGTTCTCATTTAGGGATAATATGATATTCTTATTTTGAGGAAGAACAGAGACAGATTTTAGCTAGGAAGTTTTTCAAAGTGGTTTTGAAAAATGGGAGGGTGGGTATAGACCAGGTGGCTACAGGTAAGGAGTTTCAGGCGTTAGCAGCCTTGTAAGAGTACAGACAATGCCCAGCAGATTTTCTAGGTTTGTAGAGAGACAGGAGTTTTTGATCACTGGATCACAATGACTGACTGGGAGCATAGTTATGCAGGATGCATTTTAGTGCTGTACAGGCAGATTCTTACTGGATAATTTTATATGTGGTAAGAAGTTGCATATATGTTAGTTGATGTGGCATCTCTAACCAATTTAGGCTTTTCAGTGCTATTCAGTTTGGGTTCTAAAAGGGGTATGTGCTTCAAATTTAGCAACTTTATTATACATTATTCAGGTTTTAATTTTTGTGAAGCCTGGAGGTTAGTAAAGATGGAAATGCAATAAAGAAAAGTTGGGAGAAGATAAGTAGCGGTATAGTTTTAGTTGCATCAGTGAGAAAGTTTTTGGCTCTGTAAAGCATCTCTAGTTTTTTATAATATTTTTCTTATGCAACTTTGTATATACAGGTCGAATGTAAGATTATCATCCACTATCACTCATAATAGTTTGCTATGTGAAGTGACTTCAATAGTTCTACAATAAACTCTCAGTTAACTGGCACCCATGGAGATTGGTAGATGCCGGATAATTGGATTTATTTATTTGATTTATTTATTTAACATTTGTTAACCTTGAAAGTCCCACTTGGAATGAAGCCAATCTTCAGCGGAGGCCCAGGGAGAAATGCTCCAGACTCCTGTCTTTGTGATATGGGAGGAAACCGGAGCACCCAGACAAAATCCACATGAACTCAGGGAGGACAAGAAGACTCTGCAAAGAAGACACTCCAGCCAAGAATTGAACCAGAGAACCTGCTGCTGTGAGGCGACATCGTTACCACTGCACCTCTGTGCCATGCAGTAGTCCTGTAGTTTCTGGTTGCTTGAGCGTTACTATTAAAAATAAGCCTGACTAATACTGTACACTATACTATTGCTTGGTTTGTCTTGTTCTTAATTTGGGGAGAGAGGGAATGTATTCCTATCTTCATTTTTAAATCTCTAAAACTCTAAAAATATAAGGTATGTTTCTGCGGGGAGCAAACAGAAAGTGCAACACATAAAGATTGCACTGCATTTCTTCGATTTTTTTTTTCTGGTTGCTTGAGAGTTCTGGTTGCTTGAGTTCTGGTTAACTGAGTGTTTACAGTATTATCAAGAGACAGGACTTTAAATTTTGTTTTTTTGTTTTTTTTCCTGAGAGAGGGGCTTAAGGGAAAAAAAAGTAGTAGTTTGGTCATTTTGGGTTCAGCATGATTTGTGAGTTACAAAGCCATGTATCAATGGCTGCTAATGCTTCCTGAGTAGTTTTTTGGAGGTGTACCATGTTGTCAGATGTGCAAATGAGAAAGGAATCATCTGCATATTGTATTAGGGTGGCCTTTTGTGTGGAAGTATAGAAAGTGTTGATGAAAATATTAAAGAGGAGGGTACCAAGGACAGAGCCTTGAGGTACACCGGTGGTGACTGAGATGTGAAGAGAGCATGGACTGCCATTTTACTGACTGATTCCTGTTGGACAGGTAGCTTTAGAACCACAGAAGGGTGGATCTAGTGAGGACATTTGAAGTAGAAGTTTGCTGTGACTAACTGTGTTAAAGGTTTTAGACAAGTCGAGAAACAAAGAAGAAGCTTCTTCTTTCGGCTTTTTCCTGGTTAGGGGTTGCCACAGCAGATCACCTGTCTGCTCATGATTGGCAATGGAATTTTACAGTGCCAAGGTGCCAGCCCAGCACCCAACCTTCCACAGAAGGCACATACTCACACCTAGGGCCAATTTGGAGTGTCCAGTCCACCTAGAGCATGTCTTTGGGAGGAAACCGGAGCACCCTGAGGAAACCCACGCAACCATAGGGAGGACATGCAGACTCCGCACAGAAGGCAACACAGCCGAGAATCGAACCAGATAATCTCTTGCTGTGAGGTGGCAATGCTAAGCACTGCACCATCGTGGCCGCCCAAAACAAAGAAGAAACTAGTGTGCCATTATCACTAGCTTTATCAACAGTAACTATTATAGGTTAGAAGAGCACTGTTACTACTATGGGAAGGTCTGAAGCCATGTTGTGTAGGGAATAGGAGTTCTTCCTGCAGGAGATAGTCTAGGAATTTTTTTGAACACATTTTTCATGCATTTTTGTGAGGGTAGATAAGATTTCTATTGGTCTAAAGTTATTAATGTCTGTTGAATTTCCTCCTTTGTGCAGAGCGATAATATGTGACTTTTTCCAGAGACATGGAATGTGGGATTCCTGGACTGACCTATTTATAAGGATTGAAACAGGATAAGAAATGCTGTTGGCTGCAATTTTTAGGTACTCACTTGGAAGGTCATCAGCTGAAGAAGAGCATGGCTTAAGTTTGTTTAAGAGTAATTTTGTAAAGGATGTGGGCACAGGTTTGAAGGTGAAGGTGGATGTGGTGATATGTGGCTGTTGGGCAGGGTTAGGCTTAGATGCTAAGGAATCATTGGTTAGAGATGCTATACTATCTATAAAATGTATGTATTTATTTATTTACATTTCTTTACCAGGAAATTCCAACTGGACACAGGTCCTTTTTTAGCAGAGGCCCAGGGAGAAAAACTCCACAGAAAGACGTGGCATATGGGAAAACAGTAACAATAAAGGTATTTATACCATAGAAGTGATCATGACATGCAGTAATACAGGAGCAAAATCAGTACAATTGAGATGTAAGCTCTAATACAAACATTGAGAAATAAGAAGTAAAACACAGAGCTACAAATTTTCTAGACAGTGACTAGATAACAATAATAACAAACTAACAGATAACTAAATCCTGGAAGGATTAAAAAGCAGTGAGTAATCTTCAGTTCAGTTTTATAGTGATAGAGAGGATACTCTATCTAAATATGGGAAAGGGGGGGGTTATTAGTCGGGGTTTGGACAAGGACAAAGACAGTGAGAAATTAGGTGAGATTTAAGTACAGTCTTGAAAAGACTGCAGGAAGGAAGGGTAGTTATGGCAATGGGATGGTTGTTCCAGAGTTTGGATATAGCGCAGGAAAAGAGTGCTTTACCTGCTAAGTTTTTGGCTTTGGTGACCTGGAGTAGATTTTTGTTGCAGGAGACTAGTGGTCTAGAAGAGTCGTACGGTTGGAGAATTGTATGGACCGATGGGATACAGAGAGCATGGTTTACTAGTTTATGAACAAAAGTGAGTTGAGTTTGGTGTAGGACTTGTGGGAGTTCAAGCCAGTCAAGGTTTCTAAGGGAGACACAGTGGTGACTGCGGTAGGAAACACTAGTGGTAAATTTTGTGATTTTATTGTAGCAGGCTTCGAGTTTGTATAGGTCTGACTGTCTAAGATTAGTAAGTATGGGTGATGCATACAGTAGGGTGGAGATTAGTTGGGAATTGGCGATAGAGATTCCTGCTGGTTTGGTGAGGTATTGGTGGCTTCTATATAAGGCACCCATTTTTTTGAGAACTTTTTTTATTGTTAGTGGTATGTGGGTGTCAAATCGGAGATTATTGTCTATCAGTACGCCAAGTAGTTTTGTGTTGGTAGTTGGTGAAATGGAAGTATTATCCTTGGCTTGAATAGTGAAATGTGGGGTGTTTAGGGTAGAATTGGAGGATTGGAAGATGAGGAGTTTGGTTTTATTTGGATTGAGGAGAAGCTGGGCATTAGATAGCCAGCTTTCAACTGAAGAGAAAGATTCTTGGGTGATCTGTTGGAGTTCTGTTAGAGTTGGGGATGAGCAGATGAGGGTGGAATCATCTGCATACTGTATGAGGGAGGCATGTTTGGTGGCAGTGTGCAGGTTGTTGGTGAAAAGGGAGAAAAATACGGAGCCAAGGATGGAGCCTTGGGGAACCCTGAGAGTAACAGGTAGGTGAGGGGATAGCTTGTTGTCCCAGATGAGTGATTGCTGGCAGCCTTGTAGATAGCTGTGGAACCAGTTTGTGGCTGGTGTGGAGAAAGAGATAGAGCTGTGGATAGAGCAGAGCATAGTAGATAATGTGACACAATGTCAAAGGCTTTAGATAGACCCAGAAATACAGCAGAGGAGAAAATAAGAGTTGAACTGTATTGCAGTCTTGCTTGGTGAGTTATTGGAAGAGTGGTTTGGGTTGAAGTTTTGGCTGGCATGTAAGATTTCTTTAATGGATGTCCAAAATGCTTTAGGATTGTGTTTAGTATGATTCTGAAAGTTATTATGGTATTGTTTTTTGTCTTCGTTTATTTGCTTTTTAGCCTGATTGCAAAGCATTCTGACGTTTTCAAGATATTGAGCTATTTTATATGTTTGACATGCTTTCCATGCTTTTTCTCTATCCTGCATTAGCATTCTACTCTTTTTGGATAGACAAACTGCATTATGTGTTTTCAGTCTCTTCCTTCTAGGAAGTGCAAGGCTATTTAGGATCATAGGATCATAGGAGGTTACTAGGCTATTGGCCCTGAGGTCTTTATAAGCCTAGCCAAGAGTTTAGCCCATGTTTAAACAAGTCAGCACCCAGAGCCCCTGCCCAGCAAGAACACAGGTGGAATCCCAGGGGTGTATTTTCCGTTTCCTATCCAGTTATCCAAGTTGCGCTTTAAAAGGGTTAATGAGGTACTCTGCTTTATATGGAGAAGGAGTTTATTCCACAGATGGGGGAGTCTCTGGGACACATATCTGTCCTGCCAACAAGTTCTATTGATACCACAGACCAGGTTGAGGTTACGCATACAGATTGCTCGAGTGGAGCTTGACCTGCAGATATGCAGCAGTCCCATCAAGGTGGGGTCTGAGATTGATTTGTATGCCAGACAGAGGTCACCTCTGAGGAGTCTGTATGAAACTGAATAGAGGGACAGGGCTTTTAGCCTAACTGTGTAGGATAGGTGTTTGGAGCCCTGGATTCTCCTGGTGAGGAACCTCTGTTGTCTCTCCAGCTGCTGCATGTGCTTTGCAAGGTACATTCCGAAGGGGGCATTTTACTTAATAATTGGCCTTATAAGGGAAGAATACAGGGATGTCATGACCTTTTTGTCCCTGGATGAGATACCCTTACTTATGAGGTGGGCCATGTAGAAAGCCTTCTGTAGAATGGAAGCAACATGATGATCAAAAGTTAGGTTGCTATCAACATGGGTGCCAAAATCCCTCACTACTGATTGTGTATTTAGGACATTGTTATTAATGTGAAGATATGTGGTGACGAAGGGAATGATGATGCATTTTTTGGCATTCAGCTTGAGGCCATGTATCGGACACCAGTCATTTGTTTGGATGAGACCCTCTTGGAGGATGTCCACATCATTTGGGGAATTGATGACTGTGCCCAGCTTGCAGTCATCTGCAAACATGGTCATCCATAGCCCACTGGTTTTAGCCTGTATGTCATAGAAGTATATACCGAATAACAGAGGCCCCAAGACTGGTCCCTGGGGGTACGGCACTCATTACAAGTCTACTGTTTGAGGTGGCTTCCCCTATTTTGATTAGGTGGTTCTATCAGTGAGCCAGTTTACTACCCATCTGGTAACATAGGATATTTAGAAGAGTTGTATTGAATTGAATAATAGCATTTTCTAAGGGGAGGAGTTTTAGGAAGTTCCAATTAACAGATGATAATGTAGTAATGAACATTTCTAGGTTACATTTGGAAATGTTACATGTTATTTTATAAATATGTTGTTTAAATGAATGTGTGCGATGTCTTGTCATAGAGATTGGGAGATGATCACTGAGAGAGTCTGACATTGTACTTTGGTGGAGTATTTGCTAGTGTCTGATACTAAGATCCAGTCTAATGGAGAATTTAATGTCTTTCTATAATGTTTGGGGCTTCTAATTAGTTGTGTGAAATCATATAAGTTCATACTAGATGTAGAGGAGTTAGAGTTTATGCCCAACCACTTGATATTCACATCACTTAGTAATATTTTTTCTTGTGGAAATATTATGGATATCCAGTGTAGAATATCTTCCATTATAGCTGCATTGTCATTGGTTGGGATATAAAGGACAGTAATACCTATTAGTTTATAATTGGTTATTTTGAAGACAGTAATAAGAAGTTCTGCTGAACTCAATTTTAGTGTCAGTTTGCCGTAAGGGGAAATGTGGCAGGTATTCGGAAATATTTAAGCAATGCCACCACCCTTTCTCTTTATTCGGTTATTATGGATGATATTTTCGCCAGGATGTATAACTTTGGAGTCATTTGTGCTGGGATTAAGAGAAGTATCAGTTATGGTGACAGCATTAGGCTTATGTTGGGTAATCCAGGCATGACATTCAGCAGTTTTATTTCTTATAATTCTAACATTTATTGTTGCAAAAATATATCACCAGGGTTAGGGACTGGCTATTGGTGGGTTACAGAAGTATGTGGGACAGAATTATATTTGTGTTCATTGTGATAGGTGAGGCTAGGATTAGGGTATATATCTCCTAAGAAGATTTTTGTATATTGGAGAATAATGCATAGTTGTTTTTTTGGAAAGATTCTTGCACTTAATTTTGTTTTGGTTTCAGTTGAAGTGCAATTAATTATATTATATTTGGAATAAAGGTGAAGGGCAATATTAAATAGGTTTGGTGTATGGATAGGTGGTTGGGACAGAGATGGAGAGATATTGTTATATATTATTGAGTCATGGTAGGATGACAGATGGCACAGTAGGAGGAATAGAGTACAGAGTAAGGTGAAGAGTAGCATAATTAAGTACAGGAATCCATATTTTATAGATGTCCAGTAATGGGTAAGTAGGAATGAAGAAGGAAACAAGAATTTGCAGGACATCAGGAGATTCAGTGATGCAGGATTCTGAAATCTGGAAGAGGATAGGTAAGGAGAGAAGTAATTTCTATAGAAGAAGAGAGGAATATTATCCTGGTATCTTCTCTGGAATGTAAGGAATAAAGGGGTATTAAATGCTAGAGTATAATGGTGTAGTCAAAATAGGAAATCAGGGTTCATTTGGGTAAAGAAAAAGATACATTGTGGAAGAGATAGGTACTATTAGGGAGTGTTTTTATTATAAATGGATATAGTGCAAAGCAGTATGGAAGGGAGAAAGATAATTGGGAATGGGGCTAGAAAATAAACAGAGATTAGGAAGTAGAAAGCTAGAAACATAAGTGTATGCATAGAATTGGTAAGGTCATTTGGGGAGGATTTTGGAATAAGAGTCATAAGTGATCTGTGCATGTAGGAAGTATAATATGAGAGTAAGATGGAATAGGTGGGAATAGAGAGAAGGGTAGGGTACGAGAGTAAAGCAAATATAAGCTGACCCAGGCCAAGAATAGATGGCTACCCACCCTCAGGTCAATTTATAGGTCATTTTTTAGCTGAGTGCAATCACTTTATAGCTTTAAAACCAGAGCAAAGCAATTAACAAAGAAATGTGAGTGAAACCGATTTTCTGTCATTTCCTGAGACTAAATAACTGGCATATGCAATATAGTCTACTGTTCAAGCAAAAGGGGACAGTAACCAACTTAGAAATTGGTCTTACTATTTCACAGAGCCTTTCAATCACAGACTAGGTATGTATTAAACTGATTGAAGTTAATAGACAGCAATGTTCCTCATGGTAAATATGCTTATATTAAACAATGACAGAAGTCTCAATAAACTTGTAGGTATAGAATCTTGTGGCAGAGCTGCTGCAATATCAAGGTAAAATGTAATGATTGCGGGATGTTAAACAATGATAAACATTTCAGTAAACTTGTAGGTGTAGGGCCTTGTGGCAAAGTGCAACAATGAGGTCAGATATAATGACCACAGGCTATTAAACAATGACAAAAGTCTCAGTAAACTTGTAGTTGTAGGGCCTTTTGGCAGAGCTCCTGCAATATCGAGGTCGGATGTAGTGGCCACTGGCTATTAATGACAAAAGTCTCAGTAAACTTGCATGTAGTGATAGGTATTTGGCTCAGTTGTGACCTTGTGTTCCAAAACAAAGGACTGTGAGATGCATTTCTATAGTAACTGCTCTGAAAATACCTACATCTTTATTGCACTATAAGTGATATGTTAGCTCAACTATTCAAATAAATTTCAGTAACATAAATGTATAACATAAAAATTCCTTATAAATCTGCATTTAAGCAACACTTTATTTTCACAGATATTTTGCAGACTTCTATTGCAATTATTATTATTATTTTATTATTACTATTATCATGATTATTACTATAAACAGAAATTACATACTATATTAAGCTCCTGGATTTAATGTTTTATACTATAGGCAGATTTCCGTAGTATTTCACTGTACATAACATTTTGCATGCTTTTAGGGAACAGTTAAAAACAGCTATTTTGGTTTACACCTCTAATCAACAACTTAGACATAGTGAACACTTAAGAGAACAAAGAGGTCAAAAGCCAGGGCCTGCGTCTAATAACCAGGATTTTCATACATCTTCAAGGGGACATCAAACCAATACGAGGAAGAAAAGGGGTCAATGGAAGAACCCGTGGCCCCGGAGATCGAAAAATCATTGCTGGTGATGAGTACCAGCAACATGAGTGACCATTCTGGACTTGAAGTCAACAGAGAATGTGTGCAGGTTGTAACTAATACACAAGGCAACTTTAAAAATTTAAATTAGGCTGATGTTGATGTTGAAATTTCTTTAGCCAATATTTTGGTTAAAGGTTTAACTTTTGTTCCATCAAAGAGAACAGACCTTTTTAATACTATTTTGGACTTAAAACTGTTCACACTTAAAATTAACTTAACATTATTGTTTGGCTCTGTTACTTGTTCTGATGGACAATTTAGAGTTAATAGTTCATTTAATCCACCACTCCACTCTTTATTAGGTACTTTTGAGTGTATTTCTGAAATGGACATGAGGTCACTGTTGAGTAAATGACATAAATGTGATGAGATGCATAATTTAAATAAGGATGAACAAGATTTGATTTGTTCTTTACATCCCTAATGTAAGGGTCATGAAACCTGATAAAGGGGGAGGGCTGGTCTTTATGGATATGGGTGAATATCAGTCTAGGATGTTTAAAATGTTGAATACAAACACATATGAACACGTGTCATTGAATGAAGTAAATGGTGCTTATGCTAAAATTAAATCTCATATCAATGACTGGTTAATTGATTTCCATATTGATATAAATTTGTATAATTATTTGAATATGCCTTCACCATTAATCCCAGTTATTTTTGGGATCCCCAAAATTCATAAGGACTTACATGACCACCCCCCTTTACGACCAATAGTGGATGGAAGAAATTCTATCACTTATGCTTAAATTTGTAGATAGTAAGCTGAAAAGATTTCTCAAACATGAACCCCAAATTTGGAAAGATTCATGGTCCTTCGTTGAAACAATTTATGATTTTGAATTTAAGGCTGAATATAATTTTCTAACTGTTGATATTAGAGATCTATACACAGTCACCCCCACAAGTTGGGGATCAAATGAGTAACTGATTTTTTATTAATGAATAGAACAACCACTGATAACATCAACCTAATAGGGGAATTATTAGATATAATTTTGGCTAATAACTTCTTATAGTTTGACAGCTAGTATTTCTTACAAAAAAGGGGTTGCTATGGGTTCACCATGTGGAGCCAGCTTGGTTACCATTGTCATGGCCATGTGGGAACATGAGTTTTTATTTACGAACCCCATAGTTAGAGAGAAGATATTTTTTACATCTGTTACCTGGATGATATTTTTATCATCATAAAGGGTAATGCTGATACAGGTTTAGAATTACTTGAATAATTTAATAATTCTACTGATTTTCTAGAATTTACTTCTGATTATAATTCTGATGTGATTTCATTTTTAAATATTGAATTAAGTAAAGACAAGGCAAATTGTAGATATACCTTGAAGGTTGTTAGAAAAAGTACATATTTCAATTTTTTTTTTTTTTTTTTTTGCATTTTTCTAGCTCCCATCTTTTTCTCCAAAATGCTCTGTTGTAAAAAGCCAAATGGTTAGAGCAGCAGGGATGGTCAGTTTTAAACAAGATTATTTTTAATGAGTGTGACAATTTAAGGAATATGTTTCTTAAACGAGGGTATCCATCTATTTTAGTTGATCAATTAATTAATGAAGTACTCAATAAGAAATCTACTGGGTTCTTTAAACCAATTTTAAATCATGAGGGCTGGCTGGAAAGCCCTGGAAGGTTTGGTGACCATAGTGTTCAAGACAGTAATTTACTGACAACTGTCTTTAGTCTGAATTTCATTATCCCTTTTAGTATTGATGCTATTTACCTTAGGGAAATTTTACATAAAAATTGAAACTTATTGTTGGATGATATTCATTTAAAACAGAAGTTAGGTGATCATCCTGAGATTGTTTTTAAGAAAGGTACCATTTTTAAAAATTAATTTTATTCTAAAAATTCATTTAACTCTAAGAAATTTCCTTTAACTAGATGCCCTGAAATGTATAAGTGCGAAGCTTGCTCTTATTGTAAATATGTTGATACTGGCAATAATTTTACGGTCCATAATACCAATTATGAGATCAAGGGTAGGTATAACTGTAACTTTAAACACATTGTTAATCTGGCTAAGTGCTTGTTCTGTGAAAGTTTTTATATAGGTAAAACAGAAGGCACATTTAGAGAACAACAATATGATATTAATAAAGTGCATGTTCATAATACCCTAGCCAGACATATTATGACTTTCCCAGAACATTATTTTAATTTCAAAGTAATTAAGTAGGTTTTGTCTGATGAAAGAGGGGTTCCTTGGACTCTCAAATTGGAATGTTGTGAATTTAAGTGGCAAGTTCATTTAAATGCATATAGCTTTCCTTTGTTGAATGATACATGCTCAATACAGTGCTTATTAAAACTGAAGGCATTGGCTAGCTAACATTTTTGGTTTTAAGTATTTATATGTTATGGTTTTTATGGTTGTATTTCAATGCTATGTGTTTTCTGTTCTATCATACTATATGGTAGCCAGGTACCTTTACAAATGAATTGACTGTTTATTTAGTTGTATTTCAGTCTTTGCACCACAAAATAATGTTGTTTCTAAAGATCTGTTTCAATTATGTTATTTCCTTTTGGGTCACGTGATTTAATAGAGGGTTATTTAAACTGTGTTTTTAGCTTCGCTATTATTATCTGAAGAAGTTTGTTTTAATAAATACAGATGAAAGCACTTACAACATTTAAAATTTAGTGTCTGATTCTTGATTTATCCTTCCGTTTCTTCCTAGTACTTGTATTTCTAATCATTTTTTGTTATCTTTTTCTTTAATATGATTAATAAGCACATTGACAAACCATCAGAAACTTCTATGGTAAAATTCAGGAAGAACATAATTAAATCATCCTGATGAACAAACTTCAGGTCAGTACCAAAAACCACTTGTTGAAAGCAATAATGTTTGGTGAGATAAACCAAACTCATATAGGTATAACGCTAGAGTATGTCTTATACTAAAAGAAAAGACAGAAAAGAAAAAAAAAAGTAGTCAAAACATAACAAGTGAGCAAGCTATCACATGAAACATATTAAACATATTAAATCAAATGCTAAATCTGATGAAAATAATAGTTATAGAGTACATCAACTAAATGAAACATTTTCATCAAAAACTAGTATATTGTACTCATAGCAAAGTCCAGTACTCTCACTACCCCATAAACATTTGCATTACTATTTTATTTGATAAACATCTCTTTTAACTTCTTCTATTGATTTAATATTTCAGATCAAGCAAAAACAAGTCAGGCTGACTACAAAATTGTGCTGTAGCATCATTAAACTGAAATATACTAAAAAAGCAGAGCACAACAACACAGCAGTTCTCTAGTAAACACTCGTAGTAGCAATTATAGAAACAGACTTTTAATAAAAAATGCAGGTGAGCACTTTCACAATGCAAGAATTGCTTCTTCAGACCATATATTTAAACAGAAACTATTTTTCATTTAAAGCACCTTCAATTGGTCACAGGCCAATTAAAAACACTCCAACAAGAAACATTTAAAAAATTAAAGGCACATGACATGGTTAGAATAGTGCATGAATAAACAAGAAATAAATGCATCATAAAAATATATATAAATGAGGGAGAGACTCATTGGTTTAAATTTATGGCTATAGAAGTGGTGCATGAGAGTTTCAGAATGGGGGATGCAATAAATAAAACTGAAGGTAAAGAGCTTAGGTGGATATTACAATTGTCAGCACATAAAGGAGCTGGGCTGAATGAAACAGTTCCTCTCAACCCAGTTTTGAAGGATAAAAGGTTGTTTAAATACATTCTGTATATCTATATATATTTTATGATGCATTTATTTCTTGTTTATTTGTGCACTATTCTAATGATGTTATATGCCTTTAATTTTTTAAGTGCTTCTTGTTGGAGTGTTTTTAATTGGCCTGTGACTAACTGAAGGTGCTTTAAATGAAAATTGGTTTCTGTTTGAATGTATGATCTAAAGAAGCGATTCTTGCATCACGAAAACGCTCACCTGTAATTTTTATTAAGTCTGTTTTTATAACTGTTACTAAGAGTGTTTACTAAAGAACTGCCGTGGTGTAGTGCTCTGCTTTTTTAGTATATTATATTTAAGATACTTACATGTTTAACTTCTACGATCAATTTAATTATTCTTTATTAGGCTGCCAATCAGAAAAGAGCATATTAAAAATGTCTTCAGTATGTGTACATCACCTCCACTCACATAATTTTATTTAAACAAGAATTTACATGAAGCTTCAACCCCAATACCTTATAATTTATATATGAGAACTTCACATTTGTATAACAATGGTGCAAGTATAAAAAACACAAAAATGCATATTCAGCAAAAAAAAGTTTAGTCAGTATGTTGACAAACTAATTCAATATGAAATCCTAAATAGTCCATTAGTTCAATGTAGAAATTTCAATATCGTGCATAATTTCATATGACACTACAAGTGGACTCTTTTTCATAGTTTTTATTTCTTTAGATATAAAGCATAAATATCAGTTTATTCTACAGGAATAACTAAAGCATTGTTTTATATACGGCCGTAAAGAAGTACTGTTGTAGCTGACTTTTACCTCCTAAAGTTAGCATCTAAACAATTTTAAAATTTAAGCACATTAGCAAAGATGATTTAAAAATTCCCACTGCATCATGTTATCAGTTCCTTTATTGGGCAGAACCATTGTTCGAGACTATGTTTTAAGTAGGTTATCTACTTCAAGGCTTGATAGACTTGTCACCCAGTCTACTCCCATTTTCATAGAGTTTGATCACTAGGAAGTGGGATGCTTTAGTTGGTGAAAAAATACAGGATTTCCATCTCCTTGAAGCTTACTATTTGTAACAAAGTTAGGACTTTTTGTGATTATTCCAGTGCTAAAATAGATGTATTGAGCAATTTGATCAATTAGAACAGTGAGTGAGTGTAATGGCTCAGGAGACGAGACCAACATGCACACCTGCTGAGATTCTTTAACCTAATCAGTGACATCATCTTTATACTTCTACACATACTAGAGAACAATGCATTCAGTCTGAAGCAGATTACATATTATCTGTTAGCCAAGCTGATCCCACTGAATAGATGTATATAATTACATAAAAAATAACTTAATTTCTAAGTGTGTAACACAATTCAAAAAGGCCTGGATTGCTACAAGAAATATTTACTGATTTAGTTGAGAATTAAAATTACAAAAATGATTTTGTCCAATGTCCAGCATATTAAATTTATCAGAATATTGAATTAAAGTATCTATTATTCTATTGGTTTAATTTCTCCAGGTGGTTTATGTTTCTAATACCATGATAGGAATAGACCACATTCCTAAGTCAGGTTATATTCACAGTTAAGAAAGTAGTACTGTTTCAGTCATTAATGTTAACTAATAGTGCTCTTAGCAGCAGCCACAATGTGGCAGAATTGCATCCTTCTGTAATACATATGGGGTTACATGTATTGTAGCATGATTAAGTACAATTGTAAATTTGTTCTTAAGCCTATTGCATCTACTACTATTGGAACTGTATGGGTGTCCTTCTTCCATGTTGCTCTTGTTTCTATTTGCAAATTCTAGTATTTGATGACTTTGTGTTTCTCTGTACATAAGACACTCTAATCACTGGGTATAGTAATTTCAATGATCAACTCTAATTTTGTCTGTTTTGATGAACTGCTATATCTGTTTTTCTTGCATTAATTAATTAATGAATGAATGAATTAATTTGAATTTAGTATTGTGTGATTCCATGTGATATAAACTGCATCACTTTTCATAATGATTTGGGCTTAATGTTTCCAATGCTTCTCAGCTACTTCTATGTTGCAGTGTTTGTACAATTCCCAATGTATCAAGTCTTGCCACATTATTGTGTCTTTCAGTGTACAGGCCGTCTGCAATGAGTGTAACACACACATCAGCAATATGTGCAAGTGTTTCCAGTTCTGTTTTACAGAACCTGCATGTGTCTTTTTCTCGCACATGTTAAATGGATTTTG
>NC_056746.1:1225319588-1225354588 GCF_019279795.1 Protopterus annectens | reverse complement strand
TAAATACATATTAATAAAAGAATCTCAACTACATAATATAAGTGACTGTTATATAAAAAAAGGCCAACTATATCAATGTAAGCTGCATGGCATTCACAATACATATTTTCATAAATCTGTCCAGAACTCTTACAAACAACAACAAACAACAATGGTTATTTCCATAATTCATTCACTAACAGAATATACTTGCTTTCAAGCTCCATGCCCTTTGTAATACATATCTTCAGCAATCTTTGCAGTAAGCTTAGAGACAACAACAGATATCTCAGTAAGTTATGTACTAATAAAATATGCCTACTTGTACTTAGAATCCATAACATTTCTAATAAAAAAATTAAATGTGAAGGGCAATCATGGCCACATTCTTACAGCTAACGTTAACTAACAGTGGGTGTGGGACTTAAGTGGGGAACACAGGTAATGCACACACCCAAGGAATGTGTGAGACAGAAAAGGAGATGTGGGGTATGGGTGAAGAAGAGGGATACACAACAGGGTTGCTTGAATAGAAAAATATGAAAAAAAGTCAGAGGGGCACAGGAATTTTTTTTTTTGTGTGGTGGGAGTAAGCCCCATTTTGTTTTTAAGACTAGAAGGAAAAGTAAGCATCGAGAAATAGGAGAAGAAGGACATAACACCATGCATACCATAGAACAAATAGCACAACACAAGACAGACAAAGGTTGGGAAAAACAGCAAGGACAGGTAAGTTACACATATGGCACACTGCACAACATGGACAATGGAAAGTTGTCTAACAGGGTGGGGATGCATACCAGCCATGGCATAATGCAGAAGATGATATCCACTGTCACATTACAACATATTGCAAACTGTGCGGCAGTCATACCTGGATGTGTATGAGAAATGGTACATGTGTGTCGGAGGGTAAGAAATAAGCATGATGATACAAATTAGATAAATAAACCATATCCAAGTAGTCTGTCAGCAGAGCAAATGTGAGCCAAACAACATCACACATGAGCAAGTGTAGGTCTAACAATGCCAGATAACTCCAGCAGAGGATACAGCCAAACCTACAACTCTGCATTCACAAAGAAACAATGAAGCACAGTGCCAAACAAAAGTACTGCAGAAAAGCAGCAACATGTCTGCTAAATACAAAATTATGTGTACACAACCCAAACAAACATGCAATGGAATAAATATATGGTACACACTCATGCCATGTGAAAGTTAACACGTGTGTAGATGTATATGTATAACTGTCAGTGGCCTAAATTGAATGTACATGAAATCAAGGTCAGTACACATACTGTACACACACCAATGGCATGTAAGAATATTTACAAAAATATAATAGTACAGCATAAAAAATACATCAGCCTTTACAGATGGATTTCAACAAAGTACACTAGCATAAAAATACATTAGCCTTTACACATGGATTTCAACAAAGTACACTAGTTAACACACAAGTATAATAAGAACAAGGATGCATGCCAAGCAGTAGCAAGTGACTTGTGTGCAGATATCCTGCATTGTAAAATGCTCGTACATGTTCATCAGAAAATTGGTTTCTACAACTCTGCCTCCTCTTGAACCCCCCAAACAAACTCCTCCTCTTCACTCCTACCCATAAATCACTCCAAATGAATCTTTTCAGTCTTAATCAATAATGGTACACTCATATCTCCTGATCCAACAACTAAACTTCTATGGGTAACCATTGATAACAACCTGAACTTTGAAACCCATATCAACAATACCATAAAAACTGTCAACGGGAAACTAGGCTACCTTTATAGGATTAAACCCATTCTCTCCCCACTAACCAGAACCACTATTGCCTATTCCCACCTTATCTCCACACTTCTCTATGCTTCTTCCATATATACTAACTTGTCAAAAAATAACCTTAACAAGCTAGTCAATGCTTACAATAGCATTGCCAGATTTGCTACTGCTTCCTCCTTTAGGACTCATCACTGCCATAACCTGAAACAATTAGGCTGATTAGAGCTTCTGAACCAGATTCAATTTAAACAACTCACCATTGCGCACAAAACCCTTTTCCAACCTACCAATACCCCAATACTTGCTAGTCTCATTACCCAATATAAGAAGATTTTAACTTTACGGTCATCTAATAAACTACTTGTATCAACATGTAAATCTAATAACATAGCAGGAGATTGTCTGTTCTCAAATGCAGTTGGAAAGTATTGGAACCAACTCCTCCATGAACTTACATCACTGTCTTCATTTACACTTTTTAAACATAATCTGAAACTCTATCTTAAAACCCATTGGTTATGTCCCTGTACAAATCCAGACTAATCTCTTACTATATCCCAAATACCCTCTCTTAAGACCTAATTCCTGCTCTATCTGTGTCTTTTTAGATCAAGGCCTATCCTTGGCAAAAACAATTCCTAATAGAGATAATTTAAAATACCTAGTTAAATTCTTCTGCATATAATTCTAAAACATCCTACCTAAGGCAGACAACAAGTATTGTTTAAACTATGAGCATTGCTGAACTGTTGAAACTTGAAGTATGTATTTGTTTGACAATTACTTCCTAGTTACTAATGAAGTCTTGTACATAAAGTCTACATTATGTTATCTAATGCTTGTAACATGTTTTTTGTATAAACTGTGAAGATTCCTGAACTGTTTAAAATTTGGAGTATTTAACTGTATAACAACTAGTACCTGTATGTTAGTAGACTAGTAATCTCTTGGAGCTTATCTCCCTGGGACTCTACTGAAAATGGACATAAATCCAGTTAGACTATCCCAGTCAACAAATGTAAAATAAATAAATAAAATAAAATAAAATAAATAATAATGTCAACAACATACATGACAATGGTCAGTAAGTGCAACAAAGGCAAACATATATACAAAATATAATACAGAAATATGAAAGTGGAATTGAGGTGGACACCCTGGGCCTACATCAGGGAAAAGCAGGACAAGGGAAGTTGACACACAGCAAATGCATGTGTACAGCACACAGGGTGCTGTAAAAGCCAACCAAAAATAGATTTAAGCAAATGGAAAATGTTTGTCACATGGGCATAATGATTTGTGATGTTCACAGAAATGGCCGTGTATAAATAAATCATGCATACACAGTAACGTGTAATCATGTATTATCAAGTTGCAGAGGTAAGCGAGCTAAGAATTTCAAATCCTACACAGATATTGTCATGCAAATTTTACCTAAACAATTGCAGGTGTATGTCACTCAACCCGTTCATTTCTGAGCAGAGGACAGTCTTGTGAGCATCATTACAACACATCAGTGTAAGTCAGAAAATGCTCACATATCAAAGGTACAATTGTGTGTCACTATCTGACCATGTGCAGACACATGTACAATCAGTTAATGTGTACGACTATTTTCCCTAGGTGTGAACTTATGTGAATAAATAATGGATGTGGAAATTTGTGATAGAGCAAACACTGCATAATGTACTGCTACTGAATAAGTTATCTGTCCCACTGTGTACAGATTAATGCTACATTGCTGTTTGATTAATACTACAGTGCTATTTGATGCAGTCAGAAAAGGAGGACTGTACATTGCTACGATATACCCTTAAATGATCAAGCATGGCATTAGTATTGCCAACACAGGGCAAACAACATGGCATAATGCCAGTGGGAAATCATAACAACTGTTATCTTAATCACATGGGACATGACATGTCCTTCTGTTTCATATGTCTGATATGGCAATACACAATTCCAAACAATACCTCAGTCGTAGCACTGGACTATGGATAACGTCTATTGTCTGTCATTTGCCCTAAGTAAAACACATGTTTACAAGTTAATTGTTGCACTGGCTGGCAGGTTAACTGCCACAATGCATGAATGTGGGAGGAAAGTTTAATGTGTTAATGTGTATTATGCATGCATTGAAACATAATTAAATGTAACAATATAAGTATGTAAGCTGCATGGTATGCATTCACAAGAGTGCATATATAGTTAAATCAATTACATGGCAATCAGCGTATTGCCAGCATAACACAGTTGTAGCACACAGACAGTACTTACAGATCGGAGAGATCAAGCTGAAGGGGATGAGTCTCAGGCATGATTTCCTGAGTTATCGGCCAGTATGAGTCATGTATAGCTCATGCTGTATCCTGGAGGAATGTCCCCATCATGTCCCTCATCTGCCTCCCACATCTCCTCCTGAGAATTATCTCTGTTCCAGTCCTGGCTTCATCTCCTTTGAGGTGCAGCAGGCATAATGGCTCAGGTAGGTGTGGGCACAGCTTCTTCATCATCAACATCATCATCTGAGGAAACTGGCAGTGACCTGGCATGTGGCCATCCTCAGCATCTGATAGATGCCTTTCAACTTGTTAACTGAAGAAATTTGGACAAAGCCTAAAATAATGAGGGGACAAAAGCCCTAAAATAGGGACAGATTTTAAATATTGCTCTTATAAACTTAGAAAGCTATTCAAATAACAGAATTTGTGTTCACATACATTTCCTGATGGAAATGAAGTCCGAAACTCAAATATATGTCATTATTTGGTCATTGTTTAGTGACTTTAATCATCTGTAGTTTGTTAGAAAACCACACATTTTATGGTGAAAAGACCAAATATATGAGGCTAAAATCTGGACATTCTGCAAAAATATGCACAGTTGCGAGGTATGATCTGATAGGAAAACTTCCAAGGGTCCCATGATCTGTCAAGATAAAGTGCAAAACACAGCAGAAATGAAAAGCAAATACCTATCATGCAGGACATTCTCATGAAGATCATAGCTGACCTTAATATGAAATAAATGTTCACATCTACAATCTAACATACTTAATTAACATACCATCCACTGGTGAGTTCTGCAAATACAAATATGAGACTGAAGGTGTAGGATCGCACATTAAATGTTTTATTTAAAACACAGTTCAGTTTAAATGGTGCTAACATTAGCAAGTAGCAAAATTATACTCAACACAATTGCTGCTAGTGAATGGCTCATAATGCACATAGCACATTCCTTATGTCACTTTATCTGTAGTTATGGATAAAATCAATAACAGAAAATGTCAGGGAAAATGTATACATCACCAATGTGAGCAGTTCAATCAAGACCATGCAACTGCATGCATAACACAATGTGAGCAGTTCAATCAAGACCATGCAACTGCATGCATAACACAATGTGAGCAGTTCAATCAAGACCATGCAACTGCATGCATAACACAATGTGAGCAGTTCAATCAAGACCATGCAACTGCATGCATAACACAATGTGAGCAGTTCAATCAAGACCATGCAACTGCATGCATAACACAATGTGAGCAGTTTAATCAAGACCATGCAACTGCATGCATGACACAATGTGAGCAGTTCAATCAAGACCATGCAACTGCATGCATAACACATCTTACCAGTGGGAATTATGACATCACCTGAACATTTGGATGCTGGCCAGCAAGAAGCATGGCAAGCATATGCAAATCAAGCACATGTAATATATCATGACATTTGATTGGAAGTATGCCTGACACTGCCTTATGCCACACTAACATAAGTGAACTTTGAAAAGATAGCTTGTAAATGTCAACATAACAGTATTACCGTGATCTTCACTATTTAATAATGCAGTCTGCCTCAGTAAACTGTTCATCTGAGTTTATGAAAGTATGTTATCATTCCCTTTATTTTTCCCTTGCACGTGTTCCTTGAACAGTTATGTCTGTATGTGAATGTAAATGTGAGGTACAGTTGAAATTTCTCCTATTACTGACCACCTGATAGTCCAAACGAAATACTGTATACAATATTCCACGCAACCATTACTAGGGAACAGCTCTGCAATGCACTTTCCAAGGAAAAATACATGCCTCAATGGGCCTTGATAACTTCTAGCATGAAACATGACTTCTCTGGTTCACCTGAATCACTTTTCAACTGTAGCCTACAGTCAGATTTTATGCCGAAATAATTATGGATGCAGTCATTCCCTTGCACAAAGGACTTCAAAACACTGATCACAGAAAATACAGGCCCATAAGTCTGATCAGCCTTATATGTAATCCCATGTAAGGATTCATTATGGATGTGGTAAATAACAATATACGTAATATGCAAATTCTAGCCCTATCACAGCTTGGCTTTATTGAAAGAAGGTCATGCATGTTAAATTTGGTAGATTTCATTGAGAGTGTCAACATAGCAATGGATGTGGCCAAGACTGTGCATACAGCTAACCTTGACCTGGCCACGTTTATTGATACAATACCAAACTCAGGCTTACAGACAAATTCAGTAAATTAAGTATAAACCCTTTTATCCCCCACTGGATAGCCAAATGGCTCACTAATAGGACCATGGAGGTCAAAGTAGGTGAGGCCACATCCAACAAGACCTCAGTCACTAGCAGAGTCCCTCATGGCTCAGTACTAGGTCCACTGCTTTGTGCATTTATTTCTCTATAGTGGAAACAAATGGTAAAGTTATATAGATGACAAACTTTGCAAATAAGTGCAAGCTCGAGGTTATTGACTCCCATGCAGACACAAGCATTCTTCAAAAAGGCCTATCTATAACTAACAAATTGTGGCAAAGCCATGCTTTTAAAATCAATTATTAGTTGACAAAGCCATGCTTTTAAAATCAACTGTAAAATTTGCATAATTATAGCATTTGGAAAGTCAAGCATCATGGATAATTAACATGTTGATAATACTCCCCAACAATCAACCCAGAAGTCAGGAATCTGTGTACACATGTAGACAATGGCCTTACCTTTGATCACCATGTGGCCACAGAGGTGAGGAAATCCTTTTGTGTTGTGCAGGTTATAAGTAAGGACATGGCAGCTAGGTCCAAAGAAGTCATTACCACATTGTAGGCTGCCCTTATCACAGCATTCATAGAGTACAATGGTCCCTTCAGTATGTACCTGACCAGGCACATGCAGAAACTACAACTATCTCAGAAACAAAGAATACAAGGTGTAACAAGACTGTCTTATACATAGGGCCTTAAAGACATTTTTGTCTACTCAGTCTGATATACATTTCTGAGGGGTGCTATTATGAATGGATTACAAGTCATCTGCAAATACCCAATATAGGAACCTCCTGCATATTTATAAGTCAAATAGTACCAGAAATACAAGGTTTAGGGGTCAGAATTTTGTCTTGTGAATTAAACAGAACATGCTAGAAAGACAGATCTGTGTCCCCTAGACTGCACCTCTTATGAACTGACTTCAAATCCATGTGATGCTGATTTTGTACATTACACAATGCAAACACATCCTAGACCAATGTACTGTGATTTGTAAGTTTACACCATGACTGTCACACATGTCCATTATGGACAGAGGTAACTTACAAATGCCTGCCCCTCAATGTCCTATTTGTAAACAGGAAATCATCATTCTTTCCTGAAAACTTGTCTAGGATTAAAAAGTCCCACCTGGGCATTAGCATAGTAAAAATCTATGAATGTAGAAATCTATAAAATGTAATGCCTGCATGTCATGATTTATATGAACAGCCGCCAAGCATCATTGTTAATATGAGGAAAAAGTGAGATGACAACGTTGTGGAAACTAGTCAAGCCATATGGCAAATATCTGAGCCAGGCAGCATGAAAATTGGCTGAACACATATCAATATAATGAATAAAACAGTAAAAGATATTTTATATGTTCAGTCACAACAGCCTGTGACATATGAGAATTTAATGGTTTACTATAAAAAAGACAGAGAAAATAGTAACCATTCATATATCCTACACATTTAATCAAATTCATGCATATTAATTAAGGCATATGATCAACAAGGAAATGTGGAATGCATGAGTTAAATGTTCATGTCGAATTTTGACATAATAGTCATCCTGCCAGCCCCTGGAGACCTGAAAGAGCTGTGGTAACCATATTAACACATTTTGCATGTAGTATTGTAGTATTGCTATTTTATTATTAATGCATTCCATGCTTAAAGTCTGTTTTTACATAGCCCTTCTGTGCTGTTCGGTCCATATAGTTTCATAGTTTCATAGTTTCATAGCATAGTACTAGGCTATCTGCCCTGGGGCATTTGTAAGCCTAGCCATAGTGATGTGGCTTTTGCCACCCCATGAAATGGTGCAAAAATGTACAGAATAAATCTAGAATACTGTGCCTCTGTCTAGTAGTGACACAATGAAGGTCCCCTTATATAATAGAATTAGTTTACTGTGCCCCTGTCTAGCAGTGACCCACATGTGACCCCTGGGGTAAATTTTCGATCTCCCATCTACTCATCAAGATTTCTCTTGAAGAGAGTCAGTGAGGGGCTCTGCCTAATACGAACTGGGATCCTGTTCCAAAGCATGGGAAGCCTTTGGGTTATGAATCTATCCCTCCAGCATGTCCTATTCATACTTGTGCCGAGGTTTAAGTCTTTAGCTCTCGTGGTCCTGATGGATTTGGATTTTTTGAGGTGGAGCATGTCCATCAAATCCTGATTGGACATGGCCTTGTACGTCAGGCAGAGATCACCCCTGAGTAGGCGGCATGCCACTGAATAGAGCTGAGGTTTCTTTAGTCTGGCGGAATAAGACATATGTTGGAGACCCTTGATCGTTTTGGTGAGGTACTTCTGTGGTCTCTCCAGCTGTTGCAAGTGCCGGGTGAGGTACATACCAAATGGGGCATTGTACTCAATCATGGGTCTGATGAGGGAGGAATATAGGGGTACAATGACATCCTTGGATCTGGATGTGAATCCCTTCATGATGAGGTGTGCAAGGTAGAATGTTTTTCTAACCACTTTGGCAATGTGGGTGTCAAATGAGAGGTCGCTGTCTACTTGGGTCCCTAGGTCTCTGATTACTTTTTCCGTACTCAGTGGGTTGCTGTCTATGTGATAATTTGTGGGTACTTTGTTTTTTCCAAAAGGGATGACTATACATTTTTTGGCAATTAGTTTAAGGCCGTGACTACGGCACCAGTTGTCCGTTTCAGTGAGGCCTTTTTGTAGGATGTGTGTGTCAGCTGGTGTATCGACTATGGCGCCTAGTTTACAGTCATCTGTGAACTTTGTCAGCCACAGCCCTCCCATGTTTGCTTTAACATCTGAGAAATAAATGCATTACAAGAGGAGTCCCAGGACAGATCCCTGTGGGACACCATTTGTGACTGGCTTTGAGTCTGACATTGCTCCAGCGATTTTAACTTTATGGGTTCTGTCCTTTAGCCAGTTTGCAACCCATCTAGTGACATAGGGGTTTACTTTTAAGCTGTTTAGCTTATCTATGATGCCTGAGTGGGGTATTGTGTCGAAGGCCTTAGCCAAGTCCAGGTATGCTGTATGGACTGCTTTGCCCTCATCAATGGCTCTAGTGACTGTTTCGAAAAAGTCAACCAGGTTTAAAAGGCAGGATCTGCCCTTCACAAAGCCGAACTGGGTGGGGTCAAGTGTCTGTAGGTCCCCTATGTCTCTGTTTATGAGTTCCATAATGATTCTTTCCATAGCTTTGCAGACCAGGCTAGTTAAGCTTATGGGGCGATAGTTTCCAGGGTCTGTAGAGGCACCCCCCTTGTGGAGTGGGACCACTGTTGCTGTAGGCCAGTGTACAGGTACATAACCCGAAGTAAGGCTAAGGTTAAATAGCATTTTTATGTGTGGGTTTAGCTCCTCTTGGAGTTCACGTAATACGCACCCCGGGATACCGTCAGGTCCCATTGATGCTGTGTTTTTTGCTTTGTTTAGGGCGGTTCTCACTTGGACATCTGAGATGACAGGGAGATTACATTCAGCTGGGATAAGTATTTCTTCTTTTGGGGGTGAAGGAGGCGAGAAGTTTGCACTGAACCTGTCAGCCAGAATGTTAGCAATATCTGTGGGTTCAGTGTATTTTTTGTTGTTGTGAACCAACTCTGAGCATATCTGAGGGTTTCCGCCCAGGTTTCTAACATAGCTGAAGAAGGCTTTGTGGTTATCTTTAGTGTCCTTAGCAATTTTTCTCTCAAAGTTTGCCTTGGATGTTTTATGAGAGAACGTAGTTTTCTGCTAATGTTGATCAGAGACGTCTTCCCTTCATGGGATTTCGCTCTGACATGCAGTAGCTTCCTTCTTTTGTTATACAATTTGTTTATGGCTGAGGTCCACCAGACAGGATGCTTACATTTGGTGGAGAGGGACTTGGATTTGTTTGGGATTGCATGATCCATGCATTCCTGGATATGTCCATAGAAAGCATTTGTGAAGGATTCGGCATTGCGGGATGTGGTATCCACTGGCACAGTGGGCTTAAAGGATACCATCTCCTTCTTAAGAAGAGTGAAGTCTGCTTTTGAGAAGTTTTTCACTGTGGTCTTTTGTGCTGGGGGTGGAGGTGGGATATGTATATCCAGGGTGATTAGTTTGTGGTCAGATCTCACTAGTGAGGGGTATACTTCCGGTGTGGAGCATTTTGTCCCCATGTTTGTGATGATCAGGTCTAGTATATTATCTCCCCTAGTGGGAGAGGTGACTAGTTGTTCCAGTGCATTTGAATTTATGAATTCCAGGAACGTTTGGGCTAGGGTATTTGGGCTAGAATAATGTAGCCAATCTATGTTTGGGTAGTTGAAGTCTCCCAGTATGATGGCATTTTGTGATACATTCATATCCTCCAATGTCTTCAGGAAGGCTGAGTGGGGTTCTTGAGATTGGGAGGGTGGTCTGTAACATGCTACCAGTTGTATAGCAGTTTTGCCTATGGTTAGTTGCACCTGTATGGTCTATGTTGCTTCATGTGTTGCTACTAACCTGGAGGTGTGGGTATCCTTTATGAATATGGACACTCCCCCTCCCTTTGTGGTTCGGCCCGGGTTTTGGAGCAGAAAAGCATGATACGAGGTATAGCTTGGTAGCGCTGGGGTGCTCTCAGGAGCCTTGAACCAGGTTTCAGTTACTGCACAGACGTCGATGTGCTCCATGCTGAGGAGTGCATCAAGTGCCTGCATCTTGAGATTTAGACTTCTGGCATTGAGCAGCATTACCCTTAGTTTTTTTCCATTTTTGTTTTCTAAGGAGGTGGGTTTGTCTTTTGAGCCTTGCCTAAAAAAGGCATTATGGGGGTGGCAAGAGCCTTAGCCAATATCCGGAAGCCCAGTGGTGACAGGTGTAAGCCATCCCTTGCGAAGCAGCGTGACTTGTCCAACATATCATCCCAGGCAGACAGATATTGGATTCCCTTAGAATGACACCAGTACTCGAGCCAATTGTTAAAGCTGATCATCTTGTCTTTGTATTGTGGTATCATTCTTGGTGAGGGCAAGATGCTGCTCAGGGTCAGGGTCATGCCAGCCTGGGCTACATAATCGGAGAGCTCCTCTATGTCTCTTTTCATGTAGTCCAGGGAGGTACATCTCAGGTCATTCACACCAGCATGGACAATGACAGAGTCATATTTGTACTTGCTTTGGAGTGACCTGAGTGCGTGTGTTATGTGGCGGATCCTAGCCCCCGATACACAGCTCACAGTCACCTTCTCCTTGTTCAGCCTGGTCAGTGGGACATCAGTGTGTCTGACTATGGAGTCACCTATTACTAGTGTATCAGGCAAGGTGTTTGGCCTTAAGGGCTGCGATTGGTCGACACACTGATTTATTGAAGTATGTGTTGCATGTGTTTTGTTTTGAGGTGGTGGATTTTTGGATGCCTGCTTTGGGAGCCTCTGTTGTTTTGCTAAGTTTTTTATTAGAGCCTCCAAGTATGTCTTTGTGTTTTTATGTGTTTGGTTTGCAGTTGTGGTAGGTCTATGTGGGACTGGGATTGTTGTGTGTGTGGTTGCCATCTCCTCCTGTCTGGTCATGCCAGCCCTGAGTTGAGAGAGTTCAGCCTCCAGTTTGGCTATATAGTTGCATCTCTCACATGTAATTGTGTTTGTTGGGAGGAGGAGAGGGTTGTCTGTGTACATGAGACAATTGTAGCATTGTCTCAAGATGCCCAGATTGACCAGCTGAACTGGAGACGATGCCAGTAATCTACCGCTCGACATGCTAGAACAGTATAAGGGAGTGGTATACCTTTAAGGGAAGTGGGTATTCACAGGGGTGGTAAGTAGATGTAGTGCTTTACTTAGTACGAGAGTGCTTACTTAGTAGAGAAGTATTGAGAATAAGTGCTAGGCTTATAATACAGTGAGTAGTCTGGTTATACTAAGAGTAGAGCTTCCTTAAGGGAAAATTTGAAGAGCAGACTTGGCAGAGCCAGAAAAAGTTTAACCTTGTTTAACCGGCACTGCGCTATGCGCACGACCGCACAAAGCCGTGCAAACACGGATTTTAAACAGTGAACTACAAAAGAGCTAGGAATGGTCCCAAACAGCCAATTACTACAGCTTCTTGTGCTGAGGTCACTTCCCCCAAGGACAGGTAGACTGCTCAAGGCTCCCCACTCCCACTGGTGAGCAAAGAAACTTCCTTCTATCCAAGTAAGGTAATGGACAACACAGGAACTACACCACAGCCCAGAATACAGCAATGCCTGTAAACTGGTCTAAACTAGTCGAGGAAGGCGGGAAAACAAGGATTATTCTTTTGTTTTTTTGTTTTTTTGGTAGAAACACACAGAAAATGCAGAGACATATGCATTCTGTGAATCAAAACCATCCGATAGTGATAACCAAATGGCAAAGTGACATGATTAAGTACATATATCAACAGTGCAGTAATAATATTCAAGGAAGTATTCAGTAGTAGAAAGCTACTGACTTCACCACAGGTATCCTAAGTATGGTTTACAATCCCAAAATTATGTATTATGGCTGTGGATAGTCAGTATGTACTTGCCAACTTCCTGGTATGCACAATGCTGTTAATGGGCTGTTTAAATGAAGTGATGTTATTATCGCCATTCTTAAAGGCGACAGCACTATATTTTTGCATTTTTTAAACAGTTAACATTGTTAACATCAAAAAATCATGTTCGACCATCTAAATACCGATATTATCATTGTCATCTAAGTCACTTTCACTTTTTTGACAGTAAACCAAAACTAATATATGTTGTACTAACAGTATTGTAATGTGTAAGGCTGTATGCATAACCTATCTATAATTAGCACCAATCACTAGCCTAAAAAATGCAAACATCATGATGATGCTTACTGACTATGTGTACATGATTATGTAAAGAAATGTCTAGCCACACAGTGTGTTTTAATAAAAGCATTCAAAGTGTTGTAGGCAGATACGATACCAATATTGAACTGAAGGGCATGCCACACATTCTGAAAACAATGGTGTGAACTCTGAGACAACAGACATCAGACATCCATTCAGTCTGTGAATATTCAGGCTACACCCAACAAATCAATCACTAGGAAACACAACTACACATACAAATACAACAAACCGTGCACTATAAACAACAATCATATTTGTTCTGTCTTGATTTATTTAGTTTAAAGTGGAGTTTATCTCCCCGGGCCTCTACTGAAAATGGACATGTATCCAGTTAGACTAGCCCGGTCAACAAATGTAAAATAAAATAAATAAATAAAATAAAATAAACATTTCTAAGACTCGCATACAAAACATCCACCTTAAAATGAGTGTCACAGATATATTAACCCAACTGTCATTAAGGTTGTGACGTACATTTCAAAAACCGTGTGCTGAAAAAAATGGCTTAATGCTGGTGTATATTTCAGCATTTTTGGATTTAAATTACAGTTTTAAGCACAGCTCTGGTTTGATTATTTCACTTACCTTACTGATGCATAATGGCTATTCACATCTTTTAAGCAATATGCATGGTACTTTGAAAAATACAGGCTTCTAAAAAGGATCAGAAGCATCTCATTTCATGAAACATTAAAAGTAATCAAAATACCTCTCTCCCTCCACTGTTCCTCAAGCCTGTGCATCTGCTTGATGCACAGAGCAAGATTTGTGGTCCTGTCGTCATCATCTATTAAAGAAAAATAGCAACAATTAATGATTAGTCCTCAAATAACAGTGATATACATTCTCAAAGCAGTTTCCAAACAATTTGTTTATTTTTGAAGAACATTAGATACTCACCATACACATTTTCAAGGTTGCATATAGGTTTTAACATAGATTAGGGACAACAGATTCAAACCTGTAACAATAATGTACATCTAATCTCTAACCCATCTAATGTAATCCATCTTCACTAAAAATCTTTCTTTTGAATGCAGTGAAAAGGCTCTTTGTTATGACATCACCTGGATGGGGGATGGTCTACTAATGTGGATCCTTGCTTAGGATTTCAAAGAATGAACATGTGCTGGGCATGTAGATAAAGAGTTAGCAAAACAAATTCATATCAGCAACATTAATGGAAAACATACATTCCTCAGACAGTGGGACTGTGTCATGTATCATAGAGCTTCTGTTAACAGATCCATGCAGGTTGCTGTACATGAGGGACACAGTAAGGTATGCATGGAGACCAATATATTCCTTAACAAAGTGAACATCACAAAGCAAACACATATACCTTCCCTGTTCTGCATTTCAAATGTAAGTCTGCCCATCCTACTCCCTCTCAAAAGATAAAAATAATGTTCTTGAATTGAACATAATAAGTAATGATAAAACACAACTTGATAGCACTTTTAAAAATAATACCATAATACAACAATCATTTGTCAGACATATAACAGTCAGTAGCAAGGTTTACTAACACTGCAGTTAAAGAGCTGCTGTTATTAGAGAATTACAGATTATGGGCATATCTGTAGGAAATGCTAATATCAATATGTGGAATATTCCTCTCTGCATAACTACTATGTGTGAAGTAAACAAAGATAACTTAACAAACAGGTACTGCTTGCGTTTATTTAAATTCCTGTGAAGAATTGATGAATACCAAAACTTCAAACACTTACTGTCCATTATACTGTAAAGAAATAACAGCTACCAACACGTAAGTAAAAACATATGTGTAAGCAGTCTGACAGCCAAACATATGTATAAGCAGTCAGGCAGGCATTCCTTTTGACTTAAAAAATGGGACTGTAGGAAGAATGTTCAGTTTATTAGGAGGATTGAATAAAGAAGTGATGTATGAGATTTATTCAAACATACACTGCTGCATTAAGTGATACTGTCATACTATAATGGATAACTACAAAATGCAGTAGTCATCAGCTGCCTAGGCGCTCTAGGCATCAGTGATGCACAAGGACATGGGATGTGTGAAATGATGTCATTATATGTTGGAAAACAGATTTACATCTACAATGTTAATAATTATTTATATTATAAACATTATTATTTAAATTAACAACATGGGAATAAAACCCATACTAGTATAGAAAGCAGTTACGTCTACTTAATCATCCCAATGAGCTAATTGCCACAACAGCTGCTTAATGGTTATACCATCTGTGTAAGATATACAAATACATATATATATATATATATTTATATATATATGGGTCTACCTGATAACACTGACATGCCAAAACACTGACAATTAAATAATCGACATGACAAAACCGAAAGTTCAAAATCACAAAACTTCACATGCCCAACAAACCACAATCCCGACAATCAACAAAACAAATAACTTTCCCGAAAAACACACACACAACACTAGCACACCAAAAACCTTACAAACCTACACTAAACCTTACATACACAACTATATATGCACTAGCCTTAACCCAAACCCTATGGTCCGTCACTATCGCACACTTACCTTACCTGCACCCTAACCCTAACTCACTTAACCCACCCGTAAACCTAAAGTCCATCAATATCACACACTTACCTTAACATGTCGGTGTTCTCAGTGTCAGGATTCTCAACTGTCGGTCTTCTCTGTTGTCGATCTTCCGGTGTCGGTTATCTCGCTGTCGGTCATTTGCAGTTTCGGTTAATTCAGGTAGATATAAAACAGAGATATATCTGTGAATTTTGTAGAAATGCTCAGATATACATAGGATAGTGACACTTACTGTTGAGATCCACCAGTATCGGCGCAGCTCAGCAACCCTCAGATGAAGCTCTTCCACATCACTCTGATGCAGATTATCATAGTGGTGCTGATCCTGCACTTCAGTCCTTTAGATCCCCATACTTCTTCAGTGCTCCTTCATAATACAGGTGTTGATCAATGCAAAATACTTTTGCCTGGATCTCATCCTATGTTCCATTCCAGCATAGATAGACAACATCTGAGTAGTCTCCTCCTCGGTTCAGTTGGATGCATGTGGACATGTATCTGCCTCCTTGAAGTAGCCATCTTTATCCTTCAATGGAAAATGTATGATAAGTACCAAATTTGGAAAATGCCGACCAAGGTCCCACTCATTTCACAGGTAGCAATGGTTTGATCTGTGAAGGTATCAAAATTACTATTTGAAAGTGGTGCTCATGTCGTGTAATCAGATCATTGGAAGATAACAGGCATATGTGACAGGTTCCCTGTTAAGTAAGCGAATGCTTAATATAGTGAATGCTGTTTAATCGACAGCTAAATGTCAAGAAGGCAAAATCTCGAAGACAAGGAACAACGATTTTTTCCCAGGGAAAAAAAATCACTGGGCTGTTTTTGGGACTTTGCCGTTTCCTCCACTGTGATGTGATTTATTTATTTTATTTATTTATTTGAAATTTGTTTGCCAGGATAGTCCACTGGGCCAGAATAGCCCATTTTTAATGGAGTCCTGGGGAGAAAAGCTCCACAATATACAATGAATAAAATAACAATATTTCATTAATGTAGAATAACAATAGTACAGATAGAGATGCTATCTGAAGGTACAATTTAGTAAGATGCAAAAACAGAATTAAAGGATCTCTAATTGAATATTTACAATATTTACAAATATGTAATTCCTATGATTGCAAATGCATACAACTATAAGAAGGTATTTACAGAATGAGTATTTCTGCTGAGGAAAATATGAAGGAGGAGGAAGAGACAGAATTGGGTATATGGGGTAAGGGGGAGATGAGTTTAGGGAAGAAGGGGAGTAAGGAAGGAAGTGGGGAGAAAGATAGTACACAGAAAGGATGGAGAAGAAGATAGAGAGTTGGGGTATGAAATAGCTGTGTTACTGGGGAATTCATGTGGGATGGGAAGAGGAGCATTCCCAGAGGGATGTTAGGTAAGAATGAAGCAAGGTCTTGAAAGTAGAGAGGCTGCTAGTCGTGCGAAGGTGAGGTGGAAGGGAGTTCCAGAGACATGCTAAGGAGCAGGACAGTACAAATTTGCCAGGTGGGCATGCAGGCTTATGCAGTTCATTCAGATTTTGGATATTTGTTCTTAGGAGTCTATTGGGAAGGTGAATTTTGAAGGTTGAGGCAAAGGAGGGGCAAAGAGAAGGATTACAGATGAGTTGGTGGGCATGTATGAGTTGAATGTAGGTGAGGTAATTGGGCAACTCTAGCCAATTTAGTTTGTGGAGGGCAGTACAGTGATGGGTGGAATATCTATATCCAGTGGCAAATTTTGAGATTTTGTTGTAACAGCAAGAGATTTTTGTCTTTAGGGAAGATTGTAAGTTAGTTAGGAGTGGAGCACCATAAAGGAGAGAAGGGATAAGATATGTGGTAGAGAGAACAAGCCTGGTAGAGGGAGTGAGGTAGTGAATGTGGTGGTAGAGCATGCCTAGTTTTTGGTGTTTTCTTTTATATTTGTTTGTAGGTGGGTATCAAACGTGAGCTGATCGTCAATAAGTACTCCAAGCAGTTTTGCATTGGATACTATTTCAAGAGGAGCCTTATTCTTACTGATGAAGGAGAATGAGTTTTTGTCGATTATTGTGGTTTTTGAGAGGGTGAATATCATGAGTTTGGTTTTTGATGCATTGAGTGCCAGATGGTTCTCTAGCATCCATCGCTCAGTGGAGGAGAAGGTGTCTTGTGTTAGTTCTATGAGAGTGGAGGCGGAGGTGGCAGAGCAGATGATTGTTGAGTCGTCGGCGTATTGGATAATGTTTGCATTAGGGATGGTGTGATGAAAGTCATTGATGAAAATAGTGCACAGTAGGGGACCTAATATGGAACCCTGGGGTATACCAGTGGGAGTGTTGAGGAATGGGCAGAAGGCTTTTTTCCATTTGACAGCTTGCTGCCTGTTAGAGAAGTAGCTGGTAAACCAGTTGATAGATGAGGGAGAAAGATTTAGGTTGGAGAGTTTAGTTAGGAGAAGGTTATGTGAGATAGTATCAAAGGCCTTAGAAAGATCAAGAAGGAGGGTAGACGCAGTTTGCCCGGAATCACAGGCTTTATTCACCATTTCGAGGAAGAAGAGGAGGGTGGTAGTGGTGCTATGGTCAGGTCTGAATCCATGTTGTGTGGGAGTTAGCAGATGGTTGTCTATGAGATATGGTAAAGGTTGTATGTGGATACACTTTTCAAGAAGTTTTGAGATGGGTGATAAGATAGGTTGGAAATTAGAGATATTATAGTTGTTACCCCCTTTGTGAAGGGGAATAATAAAGGCCTATTTCCAGAGTTGGGGTACATGGCCTTCTTGGATTGATTGATTTATGAAAATGCAGATGGGGAAGGCAATGGCATCGGCAGCTGTCTTTAGGAAGTAGGAAGGACTGTTTTTAGGGGTGTTGGAGCATGGTTTTAAGTTCTGGAGGAGTTTTTTATAGTTGATATAGGGATGGGTTTTATAGAGAAGGGAGGAGGTTGGGAGTTGGGAGTATTTGAGTAGGAAGAGATAGGAGAATGTAGAGGGGAGGATGTAGGGTTGTTTGTGAAGGATGATGTTAGTCTGGTTATTGAGTCAATGAAGAAAGAGTTGAATTGGGTGTCTGAGTCCTTATCAGTGGTATTGGAGTCTGGGCTAGGGTTTTCCTTTCTACCAGGGTTAAAGAGGGAGGTGATACCATCCCAGAATTATTTTGGGTTTGTCTTATGGTTGTTTTGGAGTGAGGAGAAGTAGGATTTACTGTCTAAAGAAATAAGTTTTTTAGCTCTGTTTTGAAGTATTCTGTATTCATTTAGGGTGATAGGAGTTTTATGTTTATGGTGGTGGTTTAGGGCTTTGTCTCGGAGGTGCATGACAACTAAGATATCTTTGCTTAGCCAAGGGACAGTGTTACTTTAATCCTTCTTGTTTTTAATGGGGCAATGGTATCTAAAAGGTTTATAAATGTGGTATTGAAGTAGGTGACACCATTTTCTAAGGGGAGAGTTTTTAGGGGGCTCCAGTTGAAATGTTTTAGTGTGTTGGAGAAAGTGGAGGGGTTGAAGTGTTTTGGGGAATGTGTGGAGATGCAGGTAGGAGAGAGTTGTAGGGAGGGGGAGTGACGATGAGCAAAAGTGGGATAGTGGTCGCTGATGGAGTCAGGGAGGGTACCACAACTGGATATATAATGAGGGTGAGAGACCAGAATCCAATCAAGGGTGCTACCAGAGGAGTGATCTTTGGTAGGTCTGGTAGTGGTTTGATTAGCTGATTGAAGTTGTTGAGGTTTATATTCAGGGGATTCGTGGGAGATTGAATGTTGGTCCAGTTAATGTTTGTGTCACCTAGGATTATAGTCTCACTGGTTATGTTGGTGAAGAGCCAGGAGAGTATATCTTCGAGTATATGGACATTGTCCCCGGGAGGGATGTAGATGGAGGCTATGCAAATGAACTTATGTCTATTTATCTGAAGTAGGGCCAGGATTAGTTCAGCGTTAGCGAATTGGGGAATGGGTTTAGTATATGGAGTAACTGACAGGGAGGAAGAGTGCAAGAGGGTGACTCCACCACCTTTTTTATGGGTTCTGTCATTTCTAATAATACTGTAGTTGGGGGGGGGGTGTTATCTCAGAGTCTTTTATGGATGGTTTCAGCCATGTTTTGTAGATAGACAGAATGTCTGGTTGGTTATGGAGAAGCCAGGCATGCAGGTTGGGTATTTTGTTACATATACTTTGAGCATTCAGTGCTGAGAGAAAGAGGAATTTTCCGGATGAGGGGGGAGTATGAAGGAGGGAAATTGGACTGTAGGTAGGAGAGGGGCCAGGGTTAGGGTGTACATATCCAGAAAGAAGAGTGTTAATAAGCTGGTGGATGTGGTAAAATAGGTATTTAGCCTGTTTGTTATCTAGTTTGAAGGTCATTTGTTTTGTAGGAGTAGGCATAGTTAAGACTGGAGTAGTGTGCTTGTGGTGAGAGATGAGCTTGTAAGAGCAGAGAGTTATTAAAAGCATATAGATAGGGACTAATGTGGCTACTAGTAAAGTATATGTGTTTTATATTGATTGAACTTGTGTGAAAAGGGGGGTGTATTTGTTATTGAGAGGTCTGGTGAGGTAACTTAGATAGGACAAGGTGAGGAGAAGTAGTATTAGGGTTATAAACTGGGTTGGTTTTGAAAGTATTGTGGTTGTTTACACATAGAGTGGGGGGTATGGAATAAAGTGTACTATGGTCTGGGATTTAAGGTAGGGTTAGTATTGTAAAGAGATGCTGGGAGAGTGGGGTATGGAAGTAAGGGGTGAGGGATGGTATGAGTTAATTGGAGTAGGTGTGGTTTATGAGTATAAGTGTACAGGTCCTGGGGTCAGGTGGAATTTGGGGGCAGGGTAGGGGAGCGGAGTGAGCCCGCAGGGCAAACGGAGTGGGTGGAGCCAAGAAAGAGGAAGAAGACGTAGCCAGCAGAAACAATCAGTAAAGGAGAGAGTAGAGCACATGGTAAGGGGGCATAGGGGGATAGAGATTGGGTCGTTATGTAGTTCAGGTAAACACTAGCAAATAATTCACACGGATTTAGAGCAAAAGCAGAGCTGTTTAATGTAACTCAAAAAGAAAAAATGTCTGAACTTTATGGTGAGATAGGAGAGGCTGGTAGAGGTAACATGCTGCCACCTAGTAGCCAAATGGAGTAAATGCTAGGTTACTGGCTTATCTCTTAGTGTGGGGGGTGGGAAGGGATAGAGCCTGGAGAGCTTGAAGGGAACCTAAGGTCCGTGGTGGGTTGCTAGCTAACACACACTGAGACAATAGTTAACTATAGAGAGATGATTTACACAATAGGGTACATACACACTGTTTTAAGTCCATGAGTGGAAGCAGAATGGATACAGGAAACACTGTTGGGTCCTCTTAGGCAGTTCATTCTGGGTTAGAATCCAGGATACAGTGGAGACAGTGTGAGATACCTGGGATGGATGAGGTGTAGCTATTGCGAGACACTGATTTAAGTCTGTGAGCGGAAGCAGAATGGTTACAGGAAGCACTGCTGGGTCCCCTTAGGCAGTTTGTTCTGGGTTAAAAGCCAGGATACAGTGGAGATAGTGTGAGATGCCTGGGTTGGATGAGATGTAGCTATTGCGAGACACTGTTTTAAGTCCTTGAGGGGAGGCAGAATGGTTACAGGAAGCACTGTTGGGTCCCCTTAGGCAGTTTGTTCTGGGTTAGAAGCCAGGAGACAGTGTGAGACGCCTGGGTTGGATGAGATGTAGCTTTTGCGAGACATGTTTTAAGTCCTTGAGGGGAGGCAGAATGTTTACAGGAAGCACTGCTGGGTCCCCTTAGGCAGTTTGTTCTGGGTAAGAAGCCATGTGATCTTGAAGTTGGTATATTTAATTAGGGAGGTGTTGGGTGCACAGCCACCCACATCAGGGGTGAGGGGGTGAAGCTCCCCAGTTTATTTTGTGTTTGTTTTTTGTTTTTTTGTGTGTGAACCACTCCGTTTGTTCAGAATTTTGTGTTTTCGTTTTTTTTTTTGGGTCGATTATACAGCATTCACTATTTTAAGTGTTCTCTGTTATAATATAGACACTGTGTGACACATCATACCATTTATAAATATCTATTGGCTACCTGTGCAGTGCACCTGAGTGTTAAGCCACATGAACTCAATTTATGCAAAGGTGTGCACACGGGGTTCCAAAACCTAGAATCTTAATGAACCTCACTAATTATGTATGGAATAAATGGTATTTAAAGATGGGGCCACATTAGGTGCTCTAACTTTCAGTGATTACGAGTCAGAGGTAATTTGGCAATTGGTAGCATTTCTGTTTTGGTGAACTTAACATCTGTTAATGTTATTTTTATTGAGGATATGTGTTTTAACAGAAGTTGTTGTAAGTTATTGGGCTGATGTTTGATTCATCTTTATGCATGCAGGTATTGCCATTTTCATTAATTGATTTCATTCCCATATGCAGTTGTATAGACACATTTAAATTGCAAATGCAAACAGTACATAAAAGCAGATTTACTGATATTCCATACTTATTACTGGTAATTCCATACACTCTGTAGTGTACTTAGGGAAACCCATGGATTCTATACTTGTCAACCTGGAAATATCAAACATCTGCACAAAGGCCCATGAAAAGTAGGTACAATTGGCCAAAAATATGGGTGCTGATTAACATAAAATTTGCAACAACATATTAAATACAAAATATAACTAGAACAATACTGTTTTATTTATATTAACATTTGAACTTGTATCAATTGCTGAACTTATATAAAACTAAAATTCAATTTTCCTTTATAAAAGTAACATTAAGTGCTACACTAATATTAAATAACACAAAATATAACCAGGACAAGCCCTAACTCTCTTCCTTGCTGCACCATCCCCATCGCCCTCTGTTGTCTCAGCTTCCTTCTGTCATTTATGTTTTTCCTTTTTACAACCCTCATTTGGTTGTTGCCTTCCCTGTCTCCTCCCATGTCCCAGCTTCTTCCTCAATCATATTATTAATTACCCACTCATTTAGACCTGCCTTTGCTTTCTCATGAATCCTTTTGGTCATCATCTTCTGCCACCAGTCTCTCCCCAACTCCCATCACACCAGTGGTGTTACTGTTGCAATCTCTACGTTTTCCTGTTGCATCATTTTCAAACATGGAGGTTAGATATTCTCAAACCATCGTCTCCCTCTTATACTCATAATGGGTTGCAGATAATGCTCAAAATAGTCACCCATTACTGAATCCTCTTTAAAATATATGGAACACCCTTGATATATGAAAAAGGCAAGTTAGTAGATTTGTTATATAACCATACCCACACTACTGTTACCACTTGTATAGAAAGGGGAGTCTAACTCCAACAACAACAACAATAACAAACAATAAACAATAACAATAGTGAAACCAGCAGAAACCAGGAAACAGAGCTCAAAAGAAGGAAAAAATGAAATTGTATATAACGCAACAACGTGGTGCTCCTGCAGGCAGAGTGGTAAATCAAAATATCAAATAAAACCAATTCAGATACAACATAAAAAAAATGTATTAAGGTGAGCACTTTCACAGTAAAACACTGCTTCATCAGACAACCTAATTAAAGCATCATGCAATGAAAATCACATAATCATTATAAAGCATAAACTCTTAAAGTGCTGAGACACAAAAAAAATCATATGAACAACATAAAACTATTAGAAATCTTAGTAAAAAACTCAATGCTTCAATGATCTTTCTCTTAAAAATGGTTTCAATTAAACCATATCATTAATACCAGGGAAATGGTCTGCTTTAAAGAAAAGAATCCATTTCTGCTCACAGACTTCTGTCCTGTTTTTAATATTGCCTCCCCCCAGACTTTGATATATAATTTCTAACACAAAAAATTAAAATAGTGCTATGCATTATTAGACTCTACATGTTTAAATAGCGCACTAGTTTATTTTTTATTTCTGATATCTCTTAGATGTCCAAACACACGATCTCTCAAACAGCGGTTTGTCTTCCCAATGTAGCAGACATTATGGTATGTACAAAAAGCATAGTAAAGTAAATTATTTGTAGTACAGTCAGCATAAAAAGGAAAATCTACTGTGCACTTTTGCACAGGATGTACAAACTGGCTACCTTTATAAATGTATTTCCACTCACTACACTTCCTACAAGGGAACTTCCCATACCTATACAAGGTAGGGGCTGATGGTGTATCATCACTTCTATAACATAGCTGTTTCTTAATAGATGCACTGTTCGTAAAAGAAATACTAAGCTTACTGGAGACTATTTCACTAAGCTCTTCATTTCCATACAGAATGTTCCAGTTTCTTTTAATTATATCACAGAAAATACCAACTTCATTCAAATAAGTTAAAGGAAACCTTGATTCTATATAAATCTATGGGCGTCTCTAATGGTTGCACCTCATAAGATGTCTCAGAAAAGAAGGGATTACCCTTCTTGTCTCTCTCTCTCTCTCCGAAGACTGACTGCATACACTCATCTGTCTCCCTAACCTTATAACCTCTCTCAATAAAATCTATTTTAAGTTGATGAAAGGCATCCATCATCTCTTCTTCATCATTATGCAGTCTCATCATCCTAAGGAATTCTCCCCTAAGGACATTCCTAGGGGGTGCCGTGGGTGCATACTACTCCTATGTAGTAGCGTATTTTTCCTTATCTCTTTCCTATACAACCCTGTACTAAATGTGCCTAACTGATCTTTTTATCTTAACATCAAGAAAATTAATCTATTCAGGAGAGTAGGCATGTGATAACCTCAAAAAGGATGTAGTAGTAGATAAATAGTCAAAAAATAATAGCAGTTGTTCTTCATCACCTTCCCATAAAATAAACACATCATCCATGAATCTGTTATAACAAATAATACTAGAACAGAAATTATTATAATTGAAAACTGCATCCATTTCCCAATAAGCCAATGAAAGGTTGGCATAGCTATTGGCACAAACAGTACCCAATGCTACGCCATCCTTCTGTAGATAGTAGTTACCACCAAAAATAAAAACATTATTTTCTAGTACAGTCTCAACTAAGCTACAAATGAGGTTATTTTTACATTAGAGTAGTACTTGCCCTTGTTCAATATTTCTGTCAAGTTCTCTATACCCATTCATTCGGGATAACAGTGAACTATGAGTTTATATCCATGGTAACCAAATACACTTTTTGCTGTTTATCTATACAACTGTTTTCTTATACAGATCTTCCAAAAATGTTTTGTATCTTGCAAAACACTCAGTTGTTTATCAACTACTGGATGCAGCATCTTTTCTACATAGATACTCAGGGGTTCAGTAACCCACCCCATCCCTGAAACAATAGGTTACAAGGGTGGGTCTACAGAACTCTTAAGTATTTTTGGCAGCCCATAAACTATTAGGATAGTGGGGGCATCTACAGTGAAATATTTAAATATGTCTTCTGTTAATGTATTAGTAATTAAAAAGTAAAAGACTAAAACAAGTAATTTCTCTATAAGTGCTTGAACAACATTTTTGTTAACAACAATAAAAGTCTGCTGATCACTAAGTAAATCAAGCATACTATTAAAATATTTATCTTTATCCAACTGCACTATCCCTCCACCTTTATCTGCAGGTCGAAACTCTACCATTTTAATCTCTGTCAATTCACAAAGGGCTTTATGTTCAGCCTTACTAAGGTTATAATAGGTAGAACTGTGCTCCTTAGTGAAGCATTCCCTAATCTCTTTCTCACATACATTACAAAATGCTTCAACTGAAGGATGACTCTTAGGAATAAATGTACTAGATTTAAAAAAATATTGATATCAGTATTACTGCTTTTAAAACTAGCTGACAATAAAACATTCCTACAAAACATTTTTAAATTCAGCAAAACATCCAGCATGTTATATTTTCTAGATGGTATAAACGAAAGTCCTCTGTTAAGCACAGCACACTGAGTTTCAGTTAAATTATGTGAAGACAAGTTAAAAATTAAGTCACTCTGAGCTCTGAGTATTCTTGCATGTTCCCTTGTTCTCTATGGGTTGTAGCTGTCTTGGTCAGCCCCTTCTCCCTCAACTCTGAGACCTGCATTTCCATTGCATTTGTTGTTTTATAGGCACTGGCTCTGGTAACTGAAAAAGGGGGTGTCCTGAATAAGAACTATTATTCACTGTATTGAAGGAAGTTTCAACATTTTCATGAAGTGTTGCTACTCTCTCACTCTCTCAAAATAAAATGTGAAAAATGGAGATGTAAAATGGAAGCAGCTCGCATAACTAGTAAAAATCGCTTTCTTTCATCATTTTCCACATAGTAAAATTAATAAAAATGTAAGAGTAATATTCAGATTGAGCCCTGTTATATTCTATGCATTCATCTATACCAGGCATTGTTATAGTTTGTTTTTATTCATAATAAAACAAGAATTCTATCAAATAAAATTAAGGGGTTCAAACAGCAAATTATTCTCATGAACCAAATGTTTATACATCAATGAAAACAAATATTACTTGAGTTATATCCAAATTAGTGTTCAAAATCCACAAAAATAATGCTCATTCATTTTCAAGGGCATTAATTAATAAATTGTTCATATAAACTTTTTGTAAAAAATTTAAAATATGTACCAAAATCACCCCCCCAGTAAAAGATGAATTACCCACAGCTGTCCATGATGTATACTAGGGAACCTGAACACATGCAGTTCTGGAGTTTCTTTGGTGTGCAGTTTCCCAGTTCTTAGCAGCAGTACAAAGAAGTAAACTGTACTCATGTCAAGGTTAGCTGCCTGTTGGTGAGAAGAAGATCACATTTCAAATGTGTAATGTGCTTCATTTAGACAATGAACCCTATCCCATCTACTAAGCATAAACATTTAGTTCCAGACATCTGGAATAGGCAGCTTCTTATGATGTAACATTAACATAATCTGACTGTATCGGGTCTTTCTTGCTATTACTTACCATGAGGAGAAAGTACATTTTCTCATCCTGAGACCTGTAGATGGATACAGGTGGGTGTGTGTGGTGTTCAGTGTGCTCATCCTGAGATCTGTAGATGGATACAGGTGGATGTGTGTGGTGTTCAGTGTGCTCATCCTGAGACCTGTAGATGGGTACAGGTGGGTGTGTTTTGTGTTCAGTGTGCTCATCCTGAGACCTGTAGCTGGATACAGGTGGATGTGTGTGGTGTTCAGTGTGCTCATCCTGAGACCTGTAGATGGATACAGGTGGGTGTGTGTGGTGTTCAGTGTGCTCAACCTGAGACCTGTAGATGGATACAGGTGGGTGTGTGTGGTGTTCAGTGTGCTCAACCTGAGACCTGTAGATGGATACAGATGGGTGTGTGCGGTGTTCAGTGTGCTCATCCTGAGACCTGTAGATGGATACAGGTGTGTGTGTGGTGTTCAGTGTGCTCATCCTGAGACCTGTAGATGGATACAGGTGGGTGTGTGCGGTGTTCAGTGTGCTCATCCTGAGACCTGTAGATGAATACAGGTGGGTGTGTGTGGTGTTCAGTGTGCTCATCCTGAGACCTGTAGATGGATACAGGTGGGTGTGTGCGGTGTTCAGTGTGCTCATCCTGAGACCTGTAGATGGATACAGGTGGGTGTGTGTGGTGTTCAGTGTGCTCAACCTGAGACCTGTAGATGGATACAGATGTTTGTGTGTGGTGTTCAGTGTGCTCATCCTGAGACCTGTAGATAGATACAGGTGTGTGTGTGGTGTTCAGTGTGCTCATCCTGAGACCTGTAGATGGATACAGGTGGGTGTGTGCGGTGTTCAGTGTGCTCATCCTGAGACCTGTAGATGGATACAGGTGGGTGTGTGTGGTGTTCAGTGTGCTCATCCTGAGACCTGTAGATGGATACAGGTGGGTGTGTGTGGTGTTCAGTGTGCTCATCCTGAGACCTGTAGATGGATACAGGTGGGTGTGTGCGGTGTTCAGTGTGCTCATCCTGAGATCTGTAGACGGATACAGATGGGTGTGTGCGGTGTTCAGTGTGCTCATCCTGAGATCTGTAGATGGATACAGATGGGTGTGTGCGGTGTTCAGTGTGCTCATCCTGAGACCTGTAGATGGATACAGGTGGGTGTGTGCGGTGTTCAGTGTGCTCATCCTGAGATCTGTAGATGGATACAGATGGGTGTGTGTGTGGTGTTCAGTGTGCTCATCCTGAGACCTGTAGATGGATACAGGTGGGTGTGTGCGGTGTTCAGTGTGCTCATCCTGAGACCTGTAGATGGATACAGGTGGATGTGTGTGGTGTTCAGTGTGCTCATCCTGAGACCTGTAGATGGATACAGGTGGGTGTGTGTGGTGTTCAGTGTGCTCATCCTGAGACCTGTAGATGGATACAGGTGGGTGTGTGTGGTGTTCAGTGTGGGTGGCTGGCTGCTGTGGTGTGTGTGTCGTGTTCAGTGTGGATGGCTGGCTGCTGCTGTTACTGCTGCTGTTTTCCTCCCAATTCCCATACTGCCTATCTATACTACAAGTATTTTTTGTTCTCCTCCTGTGATGTCTGTCACATCTCACAGACACATCGATGCAACATATTCTTTAGTTGGCTGCCAGGTGCCAGCCTGCCACAAATCACTGTCAAACTGCTGGATGCAGCTGTAAACAACTGTTTTTTTTTTTTTTTTGGTGGGGTGGGCTCACAACTATGACACTGAGAGACAAGTCACTCCAAAAAGCTGGAGGGTACTGCCACACTGTGTCATGATGCTGACATCATCATGCACAGCTGTGCCCATAGATGACATTGCAGGTTATGGTAGCGATGCGTGATGACATCAGTGTTAACTTAAAAAATGAAAATAAGACAAAAAGAAAAATCAGTATTTAAAGGGGCCACTCAGGAATTTGTGGCACCCTATTATTTCTCCACCCCAAAATGGGAAATAGCAAGGAATTCATGACACCCTATTATTTCACCCCCAAAGTAGGAAATACTGACGGATTCTGTTCAGTTGAGAGGTATGAATTAGACACACTGTTCATGCTAGGTCAACTCAAGCTACACAGGAGTCACTGCCACAGATTTCATCAGTGAGCTACACTGGCTCTGAATTGCAGGCATCTATCAGAAGTGAAATTTGTAGTCAGGACTTTACCTCCATTTCAAAATATCTCACAGTGGGTACATTTCTTTAAAATGGGCACAGAAAATGACACCGCCTATCTCAGCACATTAGTAATAGTCATGGTGAATTATGTCTCCACATTCCAGCCACAACCATAAGTAAGAAATCAATAAATACAACCACAGAAAAAATTGCAGTCCCTTATTGAAATATCTGGGTAATAAAACTGCACTAGACACTGCAAAAAGAAAGAAAAAAGCAAAGGGCAATTCAGATAAGAACATTTGTCTATACCTTTAAATAACCAATTAATAAACTATGAACACAAATGAACAGGCAAATTCCCTCAAGAACATCTCTGGAACCAAAATTAATCCACCACGAAACAGGAGTACAATAAAATGCTGACGTTTATTAATTAATAAACTATATCTTCACACATCCCTTATTCCTAACACCAGAGATAAGAACATTAAACAAACAATAATAATTAAATTTTTTCCCACATTTCAGAAACAGACTAAGGAGAAGAATCCCACAGTTCTCTTGACAGAACCTTTTTCTCTGTTTGTGGAGCATCATTTGAGGAGAGTGGTTAATGAGAATCCTTATGTATTGAGAGACAGTAAGCATTTCTTGTTAGATTTGTATGATTTTCTTTCGAAACTAGGCTATGAGAAACAATATTTCATGGTAACATTTGACGTTAAGAGTTTGTTTACTGTGATCCCCAACGATGAAGGGTTAGAATATGTTCAGGGTTATCTGAGGAAATATACCGAAATGGATGTCCAGTTCATTGAACTGTTAGCCCTATTTTTGGAGATTATTTTGGAGAACAACATATTCTTCTTTAATGGAGAGATGTATATTCAAAATGATGGCGTAGCTATGGGCACTTCGTGTGCCAATAGCTACGCCAACATAGTTATGGCAGAATGGGAGAAGGAGAAATTGTTCCCCTTAGAACTCTTCAAACGACACGCTGTTTTTTATAAGCGTTTCGTAGATGATCTTTTCTTGATTTGGGAAGGCAATGAAGATTCGTTATTAGATTTCAATAAAGAAATAAATGCCCTAACAGACTATTTAAAGTTTACTATGTGTTATTCCAAAAACTATATTTCGTACCTGGATGTCAATATTATGAGGTTGTCAAATGGCCTCGTGAATACTTCTGTATACAGGAAAGATTGTTTCAGAAATACTCTTCTTCATAGAAGTAGTATGCATCCCAAGCACATATTTGATAATGTAGTCAAAGGCCAAATCATGAGGGCCTCTAGATTAAATCCCACAGAGTCTGGTTATAGGGATGAGTTGTTGGGATTGACGGACAGACTAGTGGAAAGGGATTATCAAATTAAGCATATTAATGATACTGTTATGGAGGTATCCTCTATGAGAAATGGCAGAGCTAAACCATATTTCTCAGGTCTAGCGGAGAGTCCAATTGATGGTAGACATGGGGAGATGGAACAAAGATATTCCAACATTAATATACCTTTGTTCTATACCAACGATGTGTTTGATATAAGAGCCATAATAGAAAAACATTGGCACATATTAGGTGTGGATGAATCTATCAATAAATTGGTTGGGACCAGACCTAGGTTCTACTACAAGAACAGTTTGAACCTAAAAAGGATGTTATGTCATAGAGGTCCTGAGAATAAACATATTACACACTCATCTAACACTGTTCCTTGTCATAATTGTAACCAATGTGCTTATATTAATATGAACACTACCTTTCAACCACCGTTGATTAATAAGGTTTTTAGTTTTCACACAGACACCACTTGTAGGTCTGAGCATGTTATTTATTTAGCCCTGTGCAGCTCTTGTACCGCGTTTTACGTTGGTAAAACCAACAGACGACTAAGAGAAAGGGTGAGGGAGCATGTGTATAGCATAAAGGTAGGAGATGAAAGAAACGCCCTATCTAGACATTGTAAAGCTAGAGGTCCGTCACACACTTTTAGTTTCCTTGTCATTCAGACCATTGATTGCAACCCCAGAGGTGGTGATATAGAAACCTACACCTTAGAGACTGAGACCAGGTGGATAATCAGATGGAAAGCAGATTTTCCACCTGGCCTAAACGATAAAGTTAGCCTGCACCCTTTCCTGAAGAAAAGAAGACTTAGGACTATGAAATAATTTAGTGTCATCAAAATGACCAGTTATATATTGTATATATTTTTAAGTACATTAGCTGTTATTTGATATTATATTTGTTATATAGTACAACATGGGTTTCTCCCTTTTATGGTAGATTTAATGCAATAGAATAATTTGGTGTCACTTCTTTGGATTTTTAGAAGTATGTTAGGCGTGTTTTTAATGTTGTTGTTGCTATATATGGTACCATCTAGTGACCAATTTTAGAAACTACAGGTGAAATTATTAATTTATACTGCAATACATATTAAGTATTCATACATTTTAAACATCTTAAAATTTATGTATTAGGAAGTATTACGATGTTCCCTATTGAGTATTCACCTTGTATGTATTGTATTGGTTGTCTCTTGTCTTATTTTAAATGTTTTAATCACTATTGATTAGATTAAATTAGCTTTTTAATTGACTAATTGTTTTTGCTTATATAAGACTGTGCTGATAATTTGTTCTTTGTACAGTCTGATGAAGCCCTACTGGGGTGAAAGCGCTTACTGATTAAAGGACGTTCTTGTTACGTTTGGGTTGGAGTATTTTTTCGTATGTCTTCACGTTTATGCAGTTCTAACTTTTGAATTGGCGAAATACTGTTGAGTTCATTTGCAAGCTACAGCGTTCCACTTTGGTTCTTGCTTCATTTGATTTTACTTTTGGAACGCTGCTCTTCCGGTGAGTGTTTCTTACTGCTTTGGATTTTATTTATTCACTTCTCACGGGGAGAGCATGGCTTGCATAAACGGAGGTGACGATATTGAACTGGCCTATACACCGGATACGTATAGGGGCACTGAACGGAGATTTGTGGACTGTGTAGCAGGCGCTGAGAATGTTTTGCTGTTATTTGAACCTAATGAGGAGCGTGGGTCTGAAGGAGACAACGCGGATGATTTATCGGCATTGGCGGATGACTTGGAATCACTTGAGGATGACTTCTTGAAACTCAAAAGACTACAGCTGCAACGGCAGCATTTTGAAGCTTGTCTTACCAAACGGATTATACCTAGAGGGTTGCGTGTGCTGAAAATGCCTACCACAGGTAACAACTTTCCTGAATTATTATTGAAGTGGCAGAAGTTGAACATGGAGTTGAGTTTCAATTATATGAAACTGTTAATAGAGTACCACGGACCGGAAGAAGAGCTACTTAGAGCTAGGGTGACTGAGAAGTATAAGGAGATTGGTACGAAATATAAGACTGTGAAAAAGACTTTGGGACTGGATAGATTAATGGATAATGTGTTGTTATATGAAAGAAGGCTTACAAATCAGAAGAAGACCAAGCTTGAGAGGGACATTATTGATTTTAAAAATGGCCATGTCTTCACTTGGCCCAGGACAGTTGCTACTAATGATGCTGGTAGTAGTAATATAAAAGGACAGAAGGAGCCAGTGAAACATAAAACAACTGTAACTAGTAGTGTGACTGACGATGCTAACACTGTAGATGCACTACTTGTTAATGATGCTTTAACCACTGATGTTTCTGATACTGACTGTATGGTGACAAATTTAGATGTGAATCAGAGCAAATGTGATAATAATGTTAACCTTTATCCTATGGTTATTCAGACCAATAGGAAAATAGGTTCTATAGAGAGTAATAGTTCTAGTAATGTTAAAGGCTTGGTAAACTCTTTTAATACAATAAATAATGACTCAGTAGTGAAGAGAAAAATTGTTTCAATTAATGGGAAGACTGATACCCCTGTAGTCTCTAGACAGGAGGTTCCTTTCCCCATACAGTCCCCCCGGTTCAGAGGGAGGTCTCGCTCCATGAGCAGGGGGAGACAGAAAAGGAAAGTAACAGAATTAGAACAAGTAGGACCCACATTGAAGAAAATGTGGGGAAAGAAAGGGAATCTTTAGTTATTAACTTGTCTAAAAGGCAACTGTCTGTATATGAGGAACAGATCCTTAACAAAGGCCTTTCCTTTATACCTAGTAGAGACAGTGAACTTACTAATACTATAATAGACACGAAAATGTTTGTTAGGAATGTCCTGTTGAAGTTGGAATATGGGTCAACCGATAAAGATAGAGTTACGGACACTTTTAGACAGGTTAGTACGTATGTACCTGCTTTGCATCCTGTCTTGGATACATTTTCTAGACTAATAGAATGTGATTTATATACATATTACTCCAATAGAGATGAAGGTAAGAAGTATAATAGGAGAAAGAATTTAACTATCCCTGAGTTGAGAGCTCTGAAGGAACTGAGGACAGATTGTAACATCATAATTACACCTGCGGACAAGGGAGGGCCAATTGTAGTAATGGACTCTCATGACTACATTAACAGCATGAATTTACTGCTGAGTATGGATAGCTTTTACACGAAATTGAACATAAATGAAGTTATGGTGAAAGTGTTTAGAGTTTTTGACACCATTGATGACCTATTAAGAAGTAATTTGATAAGGAAAGACTTCTATAAGTTCCTTAAGGTCAATCATCCACTGATACCCATACTTAAAGGTTTACCCAAGGTGCACAAGAACTTGGAAAACCCCCCTATGAGACCCATTGTCTCTGGACGAGGGTGGGTGACTGAACCTTTTTCTCTGTTTGTGGAGCATCATTTGAGGAGAGTGGTTAATGAGAATCCTTATGTATTGAGAGACAGTAAGCATTTCTTGTTAGATTTGTATGATTTTCTTTCGAAACTAGGCTATGAGAAACAATATTTCATGGTAACATTTGACGTTAAGAGTTTGTTTACTGTGATCCCCAACGATGAAGGGTTAGAATATGTTCAGGGTTATCTGAGGAAATATACCGAAATGGATGTCCAGTTCATTGAACTGTTAGCCCTATTTTTGGAGATTATTTTGGAGAACAACATATTCTTCTTTAATGGAGAGATGTATATTCAAAATGATGGCGTAGCTATGGGCACTTCGTGTGCCAATAGCTACGTCAACATAGTTATGGCAGAATGGGAGAAGGAGAAATTGTTCCCCTTAGAACTCTTCAAACGACACGCTGTTTTTTATAAGCGTTTCGTAGATGATCTTTTCTTGATTTGGGAAGGCAATGAAGATTCGTTATTAGATTTCAATAAAGAAATAAATGCCCTAACAGACTATTTAAAGTTTACTATGTGTTATTCCAAAAACTATATTTCGTACCTGGATGTCAATATTATGAGGTTGTCGAATGGCCTCGTGAATACTTCTGTACACAGGAAAGATTGTTTCAGAAATACTCTTCTTCATAGAAGTAGTATGCATCCCAAGCACATATTTGATAATGTAGTCAAAGGCCAAATCATGAGGGCCTCTAGATTAAATCCCACAGAGTCTGGTTATAGGGATGAGTTGTTGGGATTGACGGACAGACTAGTGGAAAGGGATTATCAAATTAAGCATATTAATGATACTGTTATGGAGGTATCCTCTATGAGAAATGGCAGAGCTAAACCATATTTCTCAGGTCTAGCGGAGAGTCCAATTGATGGTAGACATGGGGAGATGGAACAAAGATGTTCCAACGTTAATATACCTTTGTTCTATACCAACGATGTATTTGATATAAGAGCCATAATAGAAAAACATTGGCACATATTAGGTGTGGATGAATCTATCAATAAATTGGTTGGGACCAGACCTAGGTTCTACTACAAGAACAGTTTGAACCTAAAAAGGATGTTATGTCATAGAGGTCCTGAGAATAAACATATTACACACTCATCTAACACTGTTCCTTGTCATAATTGTAACCAATGTGCTTATATTAATATGAACACTACCTTTCAACCACCGTTGATTAATAAGGTTTTTAGTTTTCACACAGACACCACTTGTAGGTCTGAGCATGTTATTTATTTAGCCCTGTGCAGCTCTTGTACCGCGTTTTACGTTGGTAAAACCAACAGACAACTAAGAGAAAGGGTGAGGGAGCATGTGTATAGCATAAAGGTAGGAGATGAAAGAAACGCCCTATCTAGACTTTGTAAAGCTAGAGGTCCGTCACACACTTTTAGTTTCCTTGTCATTCAGACCATTGATTGCAACCCCAGAGGTGGTGATATAGAAACCTACACCTTAGAGACTGAGACCAGGTGGATAATCAGATGGAAAGCAGATTTTCCACC